>NC_040909.2:26013550-26163550 GCF_004126475.2 Phyllostomus discolor
GGGGCCCCAAACCCTCGGCCCCCAGAGGGAGCCTGTCGCGCGTTCGCGCAGTCTCCAGGCCTAGGCGGGCGCCTGCGCACGAGCGTTCTGGACCCGAGAGCCCGGGGTTATTAGAGGTGGAGCGCGAGGAGGGCGCGCGGTAGGAGGCGGCCGCCGTTACGGCGCGAGCGTGGTCACGTGGTCGCTGGTCATCACCGCCGCCACCACCACCCTTCTTGCCCTGTTCTCTCTCTGGTCGGGCCGGTCGGTTCCACGAGCGCCTGGCAGAGATTGAGAGGGAGAGAGAGAGATTGAAAGAGGAGGGAGGAGGAGGATTCAGGGAGTAGGAGCTGGGGAGCCCTTCTGCACCACAGGTAAAATAAAATGATGATGATGATCGTAAAAAAGCTGAGCCCTCTGAGCGCCTCTGCCTTCCTCCAGTGCGTCCCCCACATGCAGTGACTCCCGCCCCGGCTTTCCTCTCAGCCTCTCAGGAGGAGCCCCGAGTGCCGCCTCCCTTCTCGCTGCTGTAGCTACCGCCTCCTCACGGGAAGGCCTGAGGGTGCGGGTGCGGGTGCTGCCGCCACCGATGGGTAGTCGCACCGCCCCGTGCGTGTGCGCTTCCCGGGCGGCGTGCGGGTTGGGTGGCGGGAGGGAGGCTCCCCAGCTCCAGGGCAGGAGGGCGTGGAAACTGCCTTCCTCAGCCTGCCTGCTTTACCCTCTTCTAGAGATTGGGGTCTAGGCTGCAAGACCAGCTGCAGCCAGAGGGCAGAGCATGGTGGTTGGACTAAGGCTCAACTTCCTACTTGGTAAATTTCCCTGTTCATTTCAGCGCTGGGTAGCACGCTTCCTCCGCAAGCCGGAAACGAAACTGACCGGCAATCCCAAATCTTTTAAAATGCAACCTTTACTAGAGGTAGAAATCTTGCTCACCGTTGAGGCAACCAAAGAGACTTTGTTTTAGTACGAGTTAAGTTTATTCATCTGAGAGACCGTGTAAGTTGAGAGGCCTTTCAGGATGCGAAAAACTTCGCTGAGGATGAAAGTTATTTCCTCCCACCCTACTTTTCCTGGAAAAACGAACACAAATCTCTCAAAACAATTTTCGGTTCTACAAATTACTTTTTCATGCTAGTTTTAATTCCAGGAATATGATGTGTGCTTAAAATTTACATCCTTAACCTTTCTTTTAATTACTTCAGGAAAAAGTTTCATTTGACAAATTTAAAGTTGACAACTTTAAATTGGACCGAATCCCGAAATTTTAGCACGCAGATTGCACACCTTTGGACCAGATTTCGTAGAAATTTCTAGATCCAGTCAGTCTTTTGTACTCTGGACAATAAAATATAATCTCAATAAAATTATTGCATAAGTTTTGTGCTGATGCACTAAATAGTGACTCAAAGCAGAAGCATTTAACTGTACACATTGTTGAAAATAGTATAAATCTTTTGAACACTTCTGATATCACTGGTAAAGAAATTTAATTATATGTTGGTTATTTCTCATAATGAGGTTTCCTGAGTCCACATCTTGCTAATTTTCACAGCATATGTCTGAATTCACATGGAAAATCGAGCATTTTAAAATTATACAGCTATACGGTAGTCATATAGAACATTGCTTCTCAAACTTTGATGTACCTAGGAATCCTTTGGGACACTTGTTTAAAGATGCCAATTCTGGCTGAGTAGATCTGTGATTCAGCTTGGTATGCTTCTAGGTGCTGCTGGACAGGGAACCATCCTTGAGTTGCAAGGATGTGGATAACTTGTGTGTTAAGAAATAAAATGATGTGTCATTGAACAAGTGCCTTTTAATAATTCACGCTGGCTGGAGAGGTGGCTTAAGAGAAAGGGTGAATAGCCGGATGGACTGAAAAGGCTTCCCTTAGGGAGATCCCTTATGCAGAGTGAGCAGGCCAAGTTTGGGTCCCATGGAAGGGAACCGCAGCAGAATTGAGGGAGGGGTGGCCGCCCCAACCAGGAAGCGTGCAGGTACCAGGTGTGTATGCTGTGTGGTGTGCGAATTTTCTATGGAAGCTTGCTGTACTTCCATCTGAAGGAATTGCTCAGCTATGGGTAGTTGGGTTTTATCAACATATGTTTCTGAGTGCACTGCTGGGATGAGTTTCTTTAATTGGTGGAAGGATTGAGTGTGTGCTCTTTCTCTGAAGTGCAGCCTCATGGAGAATTGCTGTCCCAAGCCTCGGAAGCAAACTTTTTAAACAATTAAGGGTCTCCACCTGTAGAGGATATGCTTAGTGGATTCAGATTTTTTCCTAATGTAATAAAACATAAATTGAAAAGTTTGAAAGTGTCGTACAAGTCCTCAAATACTTTATGGATATCAAAATGGTCATATTGTACTTAACTTTTAAACAACTTTATGGGAGTATAACATCAACTATTTTTATACTGTAATTTTTATAATCATTAGTTCTTACTTTACCATTGTTTCTTTATGTTACCAAGTAGTATTTCTGACAGTACTTTTGAAGTAGTTACTAAGTACCAGGCACTGTTCTAAGCACTTTACCAATCCTGACTCATTTAATCCTCACAACAACTTTTAAGGAAACTGAAACAGAGGGCGAACGTCCCATGCGCAGGTTTACATAGCTAATGCTCAGCTGGGGTTCTGGTTGGCTGACTCTGGAGTCCATGCTTTTAACAATTCTCTGTTTTGCCTTTTTAGAAGATAAATTAATGATATTCTTTTATGTCTCTTTTCCTGTTGTTAAGAGTTATGAGCTTTTCTTTCATTTTAAAATTCAAAAGTGTCATTGTTTTAAAAAGTCTCCTATTCTTTCCCATTTAGAAGTGAACTAGTATTTGTTCTTCAATGTTTGTAATTGTTTGTGAATAAAATACTGAAATTTGCAAAGATTTATTTTGTTTGCACTTGCTTGGTGGACCAGTCTCTTCAGTTTGTATGTCACTATTAAATGCAAAAATAGTGTCTGCTTCTGTGTGACCCTGCAAGTTTTCAGTCCCTTATTTCCTGCCTATGCCTGAACTCAATACATGTGTATGTCTTTTTGGCTAGATAGGCAGAGAACTGGAATATAGGATCTCTTTGTTAGCATTTTGTATCTTTAGCACCTAGTGTAGGTCCTGGCATGCAGTAGTGCTCATTAGATATCCATTAGTTTATATGAAAAGTATCTAAAGATAATATCTGTGACTGACTCCATGAAAATATTTAGTAATTTCAGATTTATTATTTGTCTTTTTTTAATTTCTTAATTTTTGAGAGAAAGGAAGGGGGATGGAGAGGGCAGGGGAGAGAGAGAGAGGGAGAGAGAGAGATCAGTTTGTTGTTCCACTTAATTTATGTATTTATTGGTTGATTCTTGTATGTGCCCTAACTGGAGATCGAACCCACAACCTTGGCATATCGGGATGACACTTTAACCAACTAAGACACCAGGCCAGGGCCTGTTACTTTTCTTAACCAGATGCCTAGGAAAGGTGGTTATTGTATTTTTTTTTTAAACAAAATAGATATAAGAGGTTTGAAATAAGCATTATAGGCATATGCAAATTTTCATAAATTTTTGTAGGTCAGGAAGTCTACATTTAGAAGAATGATTTACTTTCTAAAATTGATTAGGCTTAGTTTTATGTGATAATTTATGACAGAATAGTTATGGTGTATCTGTCTAAAGAAAATGATGCTATGGTGTGTATCTTAGGTCAAGTAATTACAGTGATTGTTTAGCCTGCCATGAGAAATTTTTTCTCTTCTATTACAAAAATTAATGCCTATTGTGGAAATTTTGTAAAAATAAATGATCAAAAATAACTACCCACTCTGTTGCAAATTTTTAAAAGTTTTCTTCTGGGTTATTTTGCCTTGAGAGAGGCTGAAAAAAAAAGTTAGATTTGTATTGCAAGTACTAGTTTCGAAAGATGAGTCACAATTTTGGTCTCAGGAGTGTGTTAGCAGTGTTACTAAAAATTTGTCCTAAATAAGATGAAAAGTTTGAACCAAAGTCATTAGGTCTCTGCTTTATTGTAGTGCATCTTCAGGATAGTTAGGTTAGTGAGAAGTAAGCTCCCACTTCTGATATAACTACTTTGGGGAGAGGCTTCCTCCTTCTGATGGAATCGGGGTGATAACAGTGCAAGTAAACTGGCACTGAGTTACAGGCCTTGGCTGTAGAGGCATGCATTCTGTTTCCTGATAATTACTGGCAATCAGTATTGACCTGTTTAGAATTTCCCAGAATAGGTACCTTTGGAGTTGTCTCAGTAGCTACCTTGCAGGTAACTCCAAGAGGAGTTACTAATATTATATCTCTTGCCATCCTGGGGTGAGACAGTGGATTGATTATCCTGGATCTCTGGTAGGGCTTCCAGGGGGAGATGGAGTTGATAGGAGATGGGCAGGTGGTACCATTATTTCCATCTTTGTTTACTGCGTCCCTTAAACTAGGCTTCATGAGTCTTGTGGTAAGAATAGTCATTTAGATAGGTAGATGTGTGTGGTATAGTGATGCTTGAGATAAAGTGCCTCCCTTTTCCAACCTTCATTTCTATTAACTAATTCAGGGGTAATTTTCATTTCTTTATCCTGTGTATCGTGTGTGTGTTGTGCATGTATATTGTTAGATATATACAGATAAACATGAGTATGTGTAGATTTATCTACCACAGATTTTTAAAACCAAAAGTGGATTCTTGCCATTTTGATGCTTGCATTTGTTTTTCATTTAACATTTCATATTACTAATGTTACTCTTCCACATAATTTTTAGTGGTTCCATAATATCCAATATTTTATTGTGTGAATGTACTATAAGTAGTCCTCCATTCTTCAACACCTAGATTCCTTTCAGTCATTACGACAAGCAGTGCCACATTCTCATTATTGTAGCTAATATCCCTTTGGGCAGGTGCATTATTATTTATGAAGGAAAAGTTGTTGTAAGTGGAATTATTGGGTCAAAATACATGCCCATGATTGATACACACAGCCAGGTTGCCCACCAGAAAGGTTGTACCACTTTATCCTTTACTACAAAGCTTGCTGCTATTGGGTGTTGCCATCCCTTCTCTATTTTAAGTTTTATTAGGGTATAATTGACTTTATACTCGCTCCCCTTCTCTCGCAGGTTTTAACGTTTTCTGTAGTTACGTTTTGCTTTTCTTTTGTGTATCTTGTAGGCTTTTTCTACCTTATGTTTATATAGCTACTAATTTGTATTTCAGTTCTTCTTATACTTTTTCAGTTTTACATTTCACACTTGCAGAACATGTTTGGTTGTATAGTGTGAAGTATAGGTTTTAAAAAACTTGAAGCTTTTTATTAGCCCATTTTCTCGATACCACTTAATGAACTATTCTTTCTCCACGGGTATCAGAAGCTTTATCATTTGGCCTTCTATTCAGTTCACTGTATTTTATTTTTTATTACTGTGAATGTGATTCTGTGTGTGTGTGTGTGTGTGTGTGTGTATTTTTACCAGACTTTTGCTGGCAAATAAAGATTTGCTGATTTTTTTATGTGTATTTATTTTGTAACTAGTCTCTTTCTGATCTATTTGTTAAACAGTTTTTGAGTTGATTCTCTTACATTTTCTTTTTTTTTAATGCTCTTCAGTTCTATCCATGCTTTCTTTTTTTTTAAAGATTTTATTTATTTATTTTAGAGAGGGAAGGGAGGGAGAAAGAGAGAGAGAGAGAAACATCAATGTACAGTTGCTGGGGGTCATGGCCTGCAACCCAGGCATGTACCCTGACTGGGAATCGAACCTGTGACACTTTGGTTCGCAGCCTGCCCTCAATCCACTGAGCTACGCCAGCCAGGGCTAATTCTCTTACATTTTCCATGTAGATAAGCATACCGTTGAAGCCATCCATTTTCACATAAGGCTTTTTTCTTTTCTTTTTTCTTTAAGACTTTTAAAATTTATTTTTAGAGAGGGGAAGAGAGGGAGAGAAACATCAATGTGTGGTTGCCTCTCGTGTGCCCCCTACTAGGGATGTGGCCCACAGCCCAGGCATGTGCCCTGACTGGGAATCGAACTGGCAACACCCTTTGGTTTGCAGGCTGGCACTCAATCCACTGAGCCACACCAGCCAGGGCTACATAAGATTTTTTCATGATTAATTTTCACTTATGATAGCTATGTTGGAATGATATTCTTAATTTCATTGACTTGAAATATGTTTTGATATGCTGTCACTGTAAATTGACCTACTCAGCTCCCAGAAAGCTGTTCTACAAATGATCTCTGTTATGGGCTCTGAATGTGTCCCCACAAAATTCATAACTTGAAATCCTGCTCTCCTTCCCAAACAGTATTAGGAGGTGAGACTTTTGGGAGGTAACTAGGATTAGATGAGGTCATAAGGGTGGAGACCTCATGAATGGGATTAGTGCCCTTCTGGAGTCACTAGAGACTTACTTCTCATCACCAAAACCACGTGTTAAATACTCTGACCAGTGGCTATTATGCAGCTTACCTTGCAAAGCCTGTGGCAAAACAATGATCAAACTTGGGTTTCCTCATAATGTAAAACCACTGCTTTGGAAGTGTTAAAAAATGAGAGAGAAATACCTTATAAAGACAGATTGTCAGAGAATCATAGAGTGGTTGAGGACTGCAGAGGAGATAGTGAGAGATTAGTGTTACAAAGATAGAAAAAGTTTCTGAAGAGTGTTATCTTAGATCTCACCCTGATTTCTTCCTGAGCTTTAGATCTGTGTATCCGGTTGCCTGCTGGTAACTTCTGGGTGGCCTACAGAAAACTCAAATTCTGTGTGTCTGCAACTGAATATACCATCTCCTCTTACAAAACCTGTCCCCTCTCCGAAGTTTGTTATCTCAGTGAATGGCACCATCATCTCTCCAGTTGTTCAAGTCAGAAACCTGGAAGACACATTTTACCCTCTTTTTCTAAATTTTCACTTAATGGCGTCAAGCTCTATGGAATGTACCTCTTGATTCCATTGTCTCTTGATCCCCACCACTTCTTCTCTGGTATATCATCTCTTGATTTGCCAGATTGACCATCTCTTGCTTACGTTTCTGTGAGGTTTTCTGACTGGTATCCCTGTAGCCAGGCTGTCTTTTTTAAGCTCTCACCTGATTGTCATACTCTAGAGCTTAAGACCCTTCAATACTTTTTGTCACCTGTTTCTCAGTCTTGTGTCTCCTTCTTCTGTCTCCCCATACTCTGTGATTTCATTTTAAAGTACTGAAATCTGAGTTTTTTTTTAACTTTATGATTTTTGTTTGCCTCAAGCCTGAACTATTCCGTTTCTTGATCTTACTGCAGTGTGAGGCCTTAGCTTACATGCCACATCCAGGAAGCTCCTTTACACTACCAAGTCTCAAGTTGTGTGCCCTTCCTATTTGGCCAGATACCCAGTACTACTCCATAACATGTATGTATTAAATTGTCTTTTTACCTAAGGGTCAGTGTCTCACTTTGACTGCTCTGTGAGGCCATACACGTCATCTTTACTCCTGGTGCTATGCCTATTAAAAGTAGATGTCATACCAGGTACTGAAAATATAGCAGTAAATAAGAGGGTATCCCAGTTATCAACTACTGTGTGATAAGCCACTCTAAAATTTAGTAGTTTAAGACAACATTAATATTTACGTACTCATGATTTTATGACTTGTGTAGCACTTGGTAGGGGTAGTTTATCTAGGGGTGTCACTTGGTGTCATCTCATTGTTGGTTTGTTTCCACATCCAAGATGTCTCACTCACAAGGTTGGCAGTTGATTCCAGCTGCTGCCATGGCGCTCAGTAGGGCTGATGGTCAGAGCATCTACATGAGGCCTCTTCATGTGGCCTGGGCATGAAGGAGAGGGAGTGTCCCAAGAACAAGCATCCTAAGAGACAGGAAGTGGAAGCAGCCAGTCCTCTTAAAGGCTGTGCTTGGAACTGACAGGCATTACTTCTGCTGTATTCAGTTGGTTAAACAGAATCATCCCAGAATCAGTTCCACACAGGAAGGAGAATGAAACTCCGTCTTCTAATGGAGAAAGTGGCAAAGAATTTGTGGCTATGTTGAATCCACTACACAGACCAAAAAAAAAACCAGAAAATAAAACTACAAAAGTTGTTGGATGGGTTAATTTCTGTCTGTATGTTCAGCCTTCTAAGTATCATGATCCTATTTCATTAATAGAAAAATAAAGTATAACATACAGTGAAATTTTAAAAAGTAATTTTTATTCCCACCCTTCTTAAACGGTAACTATTTTCTGTTATTCATATAGTTTCTAATTTTTACATTTTAATTAAGCATATAACTTCTAATTTTAATTAGTTTTGTGTCCTATTTCAACATACTATCTTTCGTAAATCGTTGTGCACCAGTATTATTATTCTAAGTATATTTCTGGAAGTGGGATTGTATCAAAGGGCTGTATAATATAGATTTTGATTACTTATTGTCAAACTGCCTCATAGAAAGATGATGCTAATTTATACCCCAACTTTTAGTGTAGAGTATAAATTACATTTGTTTACAACTTTGCTACCTAAAGGTATTGTAAATCATTGTATATGGTTAACCTATTGGCAAAAATTGACAGATTGCTTTTATTATTTCATTAACACCTATTTAAGCCTTTTGTCCAATTTTGGTGAAATATTTTTCTTACTGATTTTTCCAGAGCTCTTTGTATATTGTAGATATTAAATCTTTGCCTATCATATACAGCCAGAGATCCCAATTTTGTTTTTTAACCTTGCTTATACATTTTAAAAATTATTATGAAGAATTATTACATTTTTATGTACCTCTTTATAATTTTGTTTCTTGGCAAAAAACACATTAAACTCAGTTCTTCCTTATTTGTTTTTTTTTTTTTTTTTTTTTAGCCACTCTGGCCAATCTCCCAGTAGTTTCAGATACAGATTTTCTACACATACCTATTGACAGTGGGGTAAAAAAATCAGTAGACTAGTGAATTCCATAGCAATAATACAGCTTTCTTTCTGGGGAATTAATTTCAGACTCTTGTCCATCTCTTACTAGTCTTATAATGGAATTGATCTATTTTGGGATTTGGAAAAATTTTACCCTAGACACTAGTAGTGAATGATGCTGAATAGAGACAAATTGTTCCTTGCTGTCAGTGTTAGACTTTTGTACAAAATGAGACTTTTAGTGACTGAAATATAGAAATATGAAACCTTTTAATATTGAAAACAGTATAATATGGGGTTATATGCACAGAATAATTTCTGGAGAAGAATTATAAGTGCTAAAATAAAAATTTTTTCTTAAAAGGTAACATGACAGTAAGAAATTACCAGGCCAAAATCTGAATGAAAGCAGGAGTTCAGAGTAGCAAGCAGAATATTAAAACTGCTTTCCTTTGTAGGTCAGTTGCCACATTTAAGGGAACTTTTCCCTTGGTTTGGAAAGCTTTACAAAGCACATGGTGTAGAAAGTAAAGCTGAGATAAGCCCAAGAAGGGGAGACTAATAGGGAATTTCTTCCCTATGAAATTGCGACTCTGAAGAGTGATGCCCAGAGTATGGGTGTACCAAGAATAGTACCCTTCTTATGCCCTTGTTCACAGGTGGCTACAGGAATAGTTGCTTTGGACACAAAAAAATACCTGTTCCTGAGACGGTCTTCTCTCTTGACTGGTGGCTCAAATTTAGTGTCACCTGGGTGGTCCAAAAAACCCCTCAGGCTGTGAATTAAAAATGGTTCAAGGTGCCCGGCAGAAGCAAATGAAACTCCTCTCAGGTAGGATGCATTTTACCTAGATCCTAAGGAATTCCCACAAATAACTTTCCAAAGAATTTAGTTCACAGAAAAATATAACTAAGCTTGTGCAGTGTCAAGGCACCATGAATACTAACAAGCATCAGAAACGGTAGATATAGACCCCCGAAACTCCAGATTTTGAAATTATCAGAGAAATACTATAAAACAACTGTTTATCTTGTCTACAAAAAGATGAAAAATATCTGCGGAGAATAGGAAGCTAAGCAGATATGAAAACAGACCTGAATAAAAACTTCTACAGTTAAAAAAAAAACAGTAATTATAATGGAAAACTCAGTGGTGTAGTTAACGGCAGATTAAATGCACCTGAAGAGGGCTAGTGAGCCAGACATAGGAGAGAAGAAATTACCTAGAGTTAACACAGGAAGACAGGGAAATGGTAAAAAGACAGACATTTAGGTACATAGAACGTGAAATGAGGAGGTCTGACATCTTCCATCAGGGTTGTAACTGTAGAAGGAAGAAATAGTAGGAAAGGAAGCAATGTTTGGAGAGAAAATACCTGATAAATTTTCAGGGCTGATGAAAAATACCAGTCTATGAATTTAAGAATCCAGAGAATTGCAAGCAGAGGAGCTAAAAGGAAAAACACATGTAGTTATATCATAGTAACTTGGAGAGCACCAGCAACAAAGAGAATACCGTAAAAACTGGCAGAGAACAAAAGACAGATTACCTTTCCAGTAACTAAGGCGGTTGCACTTACAGCTGATTGCTCAGGAGCAGAAATGGAAGCCGGAAAACAGTGGGTTGATAAATCTCAATGTGCTAGGGAAAAAACTGCCAGTTTAGTATTCTCTACCCTATGAAAATACATTTCAGGAATAATGGTGAATAATTATATTTTCAGACAGAATTATAAAAAGTTATTCTCTGATTGTAAATGTATAGGTAGATATATTTTCTGATTTATTCTAGTACTTAGAATGAAGGATTGTATTATTTATTCATTTTTACTGCTGTTCAGTTACAGCTGTCCTGCCTTTTGCCCGTTGCTCCTTCACACCCTGTCCCCACCAACTCCCACAGTCAGTCCCCCCACCACAGTTGTCTGTGCCCGTGAGTCCCCTATTCGTGTTCCTTTTCTTGCCCTTCCCCTTCTTCCCGTTATTGCTGAAGGATTGTTAGTTAATATAAACAATTCTGAGCTTCCCATAGTACTTTTTTTCTTAGAAAATTGTGTTTATATTTAATAAACAGAAGTACTTTTTAAGAATACCTTACTGATATATTACTCCCAACTTTGGGATCTTTGCTGTTTGCAGAATCTTCAGTGGGGTAGGAAATCTTTTGTAGTGATTAATGCATGCCTTTAAGTCTTGCAGTATCAATGATGTAATTTTTAATACTTGTATTTGAAATGTTAAAAGTCACCAGGAAGAATTTGGAGAAGATTGTGTCACCGAGTCTTGGCATTTGCAAAATAACTTTAATGACTTTATTCTCATCCCCCAGTCCCCAGTAGAAATTTGTGGGGGAAAAAGGAGGAGATTTTTTTTTAAAAATCCCTGAACAAGGTTAGCATTAATGGGAGTGTAGAGTGGTGTAAAGTTGGGTAGATGAACCTGGATTAGAGTCTGGCTCCATCATTTAGTAATTTAATTTAGTCTTGGTCATGTGACTTAAACTTTCTGATACTTAGTCTTCTCATCTATAAAATAGGAATAAGACTGTCGTACCCTGTCATGGGGAATAGAGTAACGTTTGTTAAAAGCAGTGGGTACAGTCCATCCCTTAGTGGGTTTCCAGCTAATTGTTAATTACTGAGTAACAGAAAGATGAATTGAATCTGGCAAGGAATCTGAAATTGTTTATGGTATAAATAATGTAAAAGAGTTGATTATATTTTTACTGTTGAAGAGTTATGGACACTGATAGTAGTACCTTTTTTTTTTTAATTCCGAAATTGTCAGAATGTGATGTGACTTGTTGATTTGGTGGTTAATTTTGCATTTTATCAGTCGTGCATGCTGCCCGCAAGTTACACAGCTTCACGTTCTTCATGGCAGGTAAGAAGGCAAGGTGAAGTCAGTGACAGCCTTTAGATAAAGTTTAAAAGATTGCCAGCTATCATCACCACTCCCTCCCCTTCATACACACACACACACACACTCATATATATGTTCTCAGATATATTCACGTGTGTGTATATATACATATATATTTCTGTCTTCTGAGGTTGAAGTTCATGATGACAGCTAATTGATGGTAAACCTGAATATTTTAGGAATTTAGTCCAAAAAATGGTTATAAAGTATGAATTTAAAATGTTTTGTTTTTGTTTTTGTTTTTTTTTATTTCAATCATTGTTCAAGTACAGTTTTCTCCCCCCTACTCCCGTTCCAGCCCATCCACCCAACTTAAAATGTTATACTTTAGTTTTCAGGACTTAAATATTTTTGTTGGTTTCAATAATTTAAAGTAAGAGCTATCAGAACACTTTATTGCTATTTGAATTGAGGATACTAATTTCTATAAAATAGTTAGACCTAGATTTTCCTTTTTCTGCTTTTTGTTGTTTACAGTCATGAACAAGAATCTTTTATGAAATGGAGTTACTTGTACACCTTGCATATTATTTTCTAGTTTGTTATTCTTTAACATCTAGACATTTTCCCACACTGAATAGTGATAATTATGTAGAATATATTATTGGTTGATTGCATTTTTAAACCACTGTTCTTATTATCATAGCAAAATTTAAAAAGATATATATAATGAAGACAATTCAGTAGTTTATATTTTGGGAATTTGACATCGTTTTTAAAACATTGGTTACAGCAGTACATTGTATTTGTAACTTTTGAGTTTATTCAAGTTACAGAGACAACTACTAGAAACAAATCAGGCATTTCTAATCTTTCAGTAAGTTCTAGGGTCTCCAGCCCTGGCTAGTTTGGCTCAGTGATTGAGCGCCAGCCTGAGAACCAAAGGATCACCAGTTTGATTCCCAGTCAGGGCACATGCCTGGTTTGCGGCCAGGTCCCCAGTGCGGGGTGCAGGAGAGGCAACCACACATTGATATTTCTCTCCCTCTCTTTCTCTCTCCTTTCCTCTCTGTCTAAAAATAAATAATTAAAATATTTAATAAAAAGGGAAGTTCTAGGATCTCCAATCAAATACTTTGAAAATGATTTGGGTAAAAATAGTGACATAACTTTGTCTACGTGCAATACTGTATTTTGCTGTGTATGATGTGCAGCATTGTTTTTGTGTGCATTATACATGGGATTATTATACCCATGGTATGTATTCATTATACTCATGTATAATGTGTATCCTTATTTTTCCCTAAAAAGTTTGGGCAAAAAGTGCGCGTTATACACAGCAAAATACAGTACATGCACAAATGCTCCCTATTACGTATCTTAAGTGTTTTAATTTTCTTGATTTAGACTCTCATGTGATGCAGAAATTGAGCAGCGACAAATTTTTGTGCAGTTAGATCATGTGATATAGGTATCTGTGCAATGCTGCTTTTGATCTTGGAGATAATCCCTTGTAATCACAAACTTTAAAGAACATTAAGATTATACTTTCTAAGTTGATATATTTTTGCCTTAGTAAAAATACATAGGATTAGAAAAGACACTGTATAAAACTCATATAGACATTTTTTTGTTTACATTTGACTTTGTATTTTATATTTTGAGCTTTGGCTTATATTCACAGGCTGGTAATTTCTTTTTAACTAGTGGTTGTGCTATGTGAAAAATTATAGGTTAAACTGGAATGAGCCTGATTTTTCTTTTATCTTTCAACCTTCTATATTTTGAAGATGTGTTATTTCATGATATCAAACTCCATATGAATCAGTCATTCCTCATAGGAATAAAAATTACTGGCATCTATTCAATAGAGTTTATTACATATGTTTTCAGTGCTCTAGTTTGATGTTTTTGCAGAACCGATGAGGTTTTTAGATATCATATCTATAACACTATTAAAAACGCTGATAGGTTAAAACAAAAGATATCTAAGTTTTTCTTATTATATGGATGCTTGGATGTAGCTTGGTGATGCTGATCTCATTTTAAGGCTTTTGTATCAGTGAAAAATATTTATTAATTGGTAATTAGTTACATGCTTTTGAGGTAGGTCCTTCTTGTAATTAGTTTATTTGCAGAGCTTGACATACTAGGTGCTAAGTGAAGTTCTCTTTATATTTATACAAATACTATTTATGTTAAAAATGTGCGTAAGTTTGATAATAATTACTATTGATATTTAAAACACTAGCTAGAGATTGTCATGTCATTTAGCATTTTAATTTTTAAAAAGTAATTCTCTGGTTCATTTTTAGCTTAAAATCACTCATGGGAGCATTGTTCCAGAGACAGCAAGAAAGAGCCAGACACCAGAGCCAGACAGAACTGAACTCAAATTTTACTTCTACTGTTTGCTAGTTAGGCTGATTGCTTGGAAAAATGATGTGACCTTTTTGGGCTTCCATGTCCTCACTGTGAGGTTTTAACTAAAATGAAGTAATTTATGTAAAGTGTCTGGTGGTACATAATTGCTCAGGAAATGTTGGTTGTTCCAAACCTCAGGCCCCTTTCTTTTCATATTTCAGTCTTCCAAAGTCTGTAATCTTAAATTGATCTTTTGCTTTATTTTGGGGATCATTGTCTAATAGTATTTTTCTGTGATCAAGAACAATTAATTCAGTGATTAAGATGTACTGTTTATTCAGAAAATAAAAACAAATAATAGATGTTTGCTCTGGAATGTTTCATTTTCTGAAATATTCTATGGATGGTGAGTGATTGCTGAATTATTATACTAGCTTATTTAAGGAATTTCATATAATGATTACATGAAAGGGGAGTTGAAAAGTTCTGTAATAATCAGTTGTTAACACTGAGCTGTTTACAAATGTGCCCTTATTCTTTATGTTTAAAGCGATTCTTTTCAACTTTAACATTTTATGATCTTTTTAAAAATTATGAAGATTAATGGTTAAAGGTATATCTTTTAACGGATTTGTCTAGTTGGATTTGTCTTGAACGAGGACTGAGTTTTGTGGATTTGAATGATAAGTCAGTGACAGGAGGTCTTTAACATTTTTTTCCCTTTGAACAGATGTCTTGGCCTGTAGTGACTCCAACTCCCACTATCCTTCCAATTTTCCCCTCTACTAAATAAGTTTTTAAAAAGTGACATTTTTATTATAAGTGATTGACTTAATTCAGGCAAACATTGCAGCTGAAGAAAGACTTTATTCCAGTGAAAAACACTTTGGTATGAATAAAATGTTACATTCCTTATTTTTACTTTTAAAAACTTTTAAAAACTTGGGCCTTAGAGAGAAGGGAAAGGAGACAGAAAGAGAGGGAGAGGAATGTCCGTGTGTGAGAGAAACATCAGTCGGTTGCTTCTCACACATGCCCCTGACTGACTAGGGACGGGCCTGCAATCCAGGCATGTGCCCTGACCTGGGAGTCCAACTGGTGCCCTTTTTGCTTTGTGGAGCGATGCCCAACCAACTGAGCTACACTAGTCAGGGCCACTTTCAAGAATTTAATGCATGTTTCCTTCTCCCTCCCTCCCTTCTCTTTTCTCGTTCTCTCTTTATTTGTATTCTGAATAATTTTGTGTAATGTTTTCTTCAAGATCAAAAGTTGTTATGCTGTGGTATGCTGAGGTATATATTATGATTGACTCTATTTTAAATGACATATAAACACAGAATCAGTAAGGATCCATCCAGATGACAGTAAACACAATAGGTCTTTCATCAGAGGAAAGTTAATCCAGGAACTGGTTGCACAGGTAATTGCTGAAAAGCCAATGTGAACTGTGAGACAAACCAGGTATTAACAACACCTGAAGGCCTCTGTGATGCCATTAGGGCTGGGGCAAATGAGAAAAGTTGGTCTTACCAGAGCACAAAAGCCAGGACTGAGTAGGGGAGCTAGAGCCATGGTTGAGGCCTCCTGGTGGGAGGTGGGATGTCAGAGGGCAAGACTCCTGGAGGGAGTAAGGGGAGTGAGGAGGAGAACTCTGGCTTCTCCCTCTTCTGCCTTGTATCACCCATTATTAGTACTTTTCCACCAGCCAAATCTTCCTGGAAGCTAGAGGGCATTGTTGCTTGGAAGTTGCAGTTGCCTGATACCGGGCAACACCTGGTAAGTCCAGGGAATGGATCTGAAAGCTTAGAGGACTATTTCACCGACTATGTTGTTAGTGTCTAATAGTTATTAATATACCTGTGCAGTTGTGTAGCATTAGCTGTAAAGAAGACTTGGCTTAAGAAAACCCCAAACAAACACCTCTTGGTTCTTTTGGGGGTTGGCAATGGAATAATTCCATAAAAAGCAATATTAAGATCAACATCTCAGTTCAGTGAAACATTTACTGAGTGGGACTATATTAGGGAAATGACTGCCAAGTTGAAAACACTTGGTTTTTGGTCTTGTGGTACAGTCCACTGGAAGAGTTTTTATTTTTTTAAAGGATACTTTCAATTTTAAAATTTAAGTAGAATGTGTGATAAGTTAGAAGTGGGGACATTTTTTTGTAGGAACTCGTGGGAGGAGCAGTTAACCCAATCATATAGTTCATGGTATACTTTCAGAAGTTGGAAAATGTGAGCCGAGCTTTAAGAGATTGGTAAAGAGAGGTGGAAGGGATGATGTGGGAAGGAGAAGCTTGAGCAAAGGCTAAAAAACCTGAAAGAGCTTAAAGCATGTATAAGGAATTTCAGTCACTGTTGCTGGAGCATCAAGTTTGGCTCATAAAATGGGACTGGGGAGCCAGGAAGAGGCGATGTTATTTTTATTCTCAAGCTGATAGGGAGCTATTGAAGGTGTAGTGGAGTGGCCTGATGAACTTTGCTTTAAAACTGTGCTTTTTCCATAAATGAGGAGGATGAGTTCACGAGGGTGCCTTCTGGAGGCAGGAGACCTGGTAAGAGGACATTACACTGGTCCAGGCAATAGAAGAGTGTTAGACATAAGCTTCCAAGGGTGTCTTTATGTCTTAGAGCCATTCATTTCATCTCAGTGCCTTTTAGTGCCAACCTTCTCAATCCATGCCCCACTTTGATGCTATTTTGTTTTCACATTGCATGTGCCTCCCTTAATATTCTGTTACTTGCTCTCTGGAAGTAGGAATGGGAATCAGTAGTCATGATCTAGTGTGCTCTGGAGTGTGGGAGGGGTGCTTTGTCCTCCTGGAGCCAGGTGACTGCTGTGTTCCTGAAGTATTATGGGATGCAGTAATTTCCTATAGAGCTTTCCTTGAGAAAGATATCCTGTATTCCTTAATGTAGTCTCTGATATTGAAGAGTAACAGATTTGCAGTGTGACATTTAATTTTAGTAAATATATCTTAAAATACCAAAATCCGGCATTTGAATAAGATCCACTTTACACATTGATTTTAATGTATATTCCCTAATTTATTCTGATAATAAACATGAGATAAGTGTTATTAGTGCTATTTTATTTCTCTTCTCTTCTCTTCTCTTCTCTTCTCTTCTCTTCTCTTCTCTTCTTCTTCTCCCCCCTCCTTTCCTCTCCCTCCCCCCTCCCTCCCCTCTCCCTCTCCTTCTCTTCTCTTTTCACAAAGTCTCATCTGGGTTGTCCAGTGGGATTTCTGCTGTGTCATAGAGGAGCAAGAAAGTTTTTGTCCTTAAGAAGCCTATGATCTACAGATATTAAGCCATAATGCAAGGCCCAAGAAATAAGTTAAATAGAAATACAAACACTGTATTGAGGGAATGTAGAGGAAGAAGTTATTTACTGTATTTTACTGTAAGGCATATATTTTTTACACATTTCAACATTTCTAAAATTGGCAGATGCCTTAGAATTTGATGGCATCCTAGTCTGGAGGAAAAATATATTTTGATAGAATAATAAAAGCACATGGCTCCTGGAGGATGAGGAATTCAGTTAAGTGTAGAAGAGTTCTAGGGAAAAAACAACTGGGTGAGAAAGCCATGGTATGCTAAAGGAATGATAAATGCTTTTGCTGTCACTCAGGGCTCAGGAATAACCTAAAAAGTGACCTTAGACAAGTGGGTTGAATCCATCTTATAGCAGATTTTGAAGATCAAGCTGTGGAGAGGTAGAATTTTATTCCATAGTAAGTGGGAAACTACTGAGGGGTTTCGAGAAGAGGAAAGTATGGTAGATCCTGCATTGTTAATTTCTTTTTTTTTTTTAGATTTTATTTATTTATTTATTTATTTATTAGAGAGGGAAGGGAGGGAGATAGATAGAGAGATAGAGAGAGGGAGAGAGAGAGAGAGAGAGAGAAGAGAGGAGAGAGAGAGAGAGAGAGAGAGAGAAACATCAATGTGCGGTTGCTGGGGGTTATGGCCTGCAACCCAGGCATGTACCCTGGCTGGGAATCGAACCTGGGAGCATTGTTAATTTCTTGACCTCCGTTTGGGAATATAATACTGTACTGAGGAGAAGAGGAATTGAAGGAAGGGAAATTGTGATGTTTTGAAATAATGACTTTATTAGTTGAAAGGGAAAGAAAGAAAGATATTATTATGGAGGTAGAACTGATCAAAATTGGTGACTGACTGAATAGGAGGAGTGTGTGGAGTAGGTGGTTGTGAGGGTGAGATACCAGAGTTACCGACATGGAAGACTAGGACCTGTTAGCTGAGACCGTGTGTTGAAGCAGAAAAACAAATTTGAACTTAGTGACTGTTGTGACTCCTTCTGGCATGCCTGTTGCAGGAAGAGGGGAAACTCGAATCTGGAAATCAGGAGGAAAGTCAAGGTTGATGGCAGAGATTTAGGAGGTGCTAGCTAGGCAAGGTCATAATTGAATTCAGTTTAGAAGGTGAAATCCATGCAGAGAGTAACCACTCTGTATGGTTTAGCCATAGGCTTTATACTACTACTACAAAAAAGGCTGCTGGAATTTGGTAAGAATTGCATTGAGTCTGTAGTTACTGTCATCTTAACAATATTTTCTTATCCACGAACATGGAATGCCTTTCTATTTATTTAGGTTGATTTTAATTTCTTTAAACAATCTTTTGTAATTTTCAGTGTATGTATCTTTCACTTCCTTGGCTAAAGTTATTTCTAGGTATTTTATTTTTCTAGATGCTATTATAAATGGAATAACTTTCTTAATTTCCTCTTTGGGTCATTTATTGCAGTTATATAGAAACACAATTGATGTGTGTATGGGAGGGGGGTGTTGATGTTGCACCCTGCAATACTGAAATTGTTTATTAGCTGTAGTGGATTCTATGGGATTTTTATACATTTATTAGATTATTTCATTTATAAATAGAGATAGTTTTACTGTTTTTCCAATTTAGATGCTTTCTATTTTTTATTTTCTAGTCTAATTACTCTGGCCAGAAGTTCTAGTACACTGTTGTTGAATTGCAGTGGTAAAAACAGGCATCCTGTTCTTTTTCCTAATTGTAGGGGAAAAGAGTTCAGTTTGTCACCATTGCGTATAGTGTTAGCTGTGGATTTTTCTTTAGTGCCATTTATTATGTTCAGTAAGTTCTCTTTAATTTCTAGTCTTATAAATTTTTTAGCCATATAAGGGTAGTTTGGATATTGTTAAATTAATTTCCTGCATCAATTGGAATGATTGTGTGTTTTTTTCCCCTTTTGTTCTAATAATGTGTATTACATTGACTGATTTTCCTATGTTGTTCCATCCTTGAAATTCCTGGGGAAAATTCTGCTTGGTCATGGTATATAATCCTTTTAAAATGCTGTTGGATTCAGTTTGCTAGAACTTTGTTCTGTAGTTTTCCTTTCATGCGATGCTTTGTCTGTCCTTCATATCAGGATAATGCTGGCTGCACAGAATGGATTAATAAGTATTTCACCTTTTTAAATTTTTTGGAAGAGTTTAGAAATATAATTGGTGTTAATTCTTTCAATGTTTAGTACAAATCACTGGTGAAGCCATCTGGTCCTGGACTTTTCTTTGTGGGGAGGTATTGATTACTGATCCAATCTCTTTAGCAGTTTCAGTCATTGAGATTTTTCTAATTCTTCTTGAGTTATTTTGGGTAGTTGGCATTTCTAGGAATTTGTCTGTTCATCTAGGTTATCTAATTTGTTAGCATACACAGTATTTTACAATCCTTTTTATTTCTCTAAGGTCTATAGTAATGTTTCTACTTTTATGATTTTAGTTATTTGTGTTTCTTTTTTTCTTTTTCTAGCTCAAGGTTTGTCAATTTTATTGATGTTCTCAAAGAACAACTTTTGGATTATTGATCTTCTGTTGTGTTTAATCTTGATTTTTTTTTCCTTCAGATAGTTAAGGGTTTAGTTTGCTCTTTTTCTCAGCCCTCAATGTGTAAAATTACATTATTGATTTGAGATCTCTGTTTTTAATGTAGACATTTACAGCTGTAAACCTCTATCTGAGCATTGCCTTCAGAGCATCTCGTGAGTTTTGACAGATCTTATTTGTTTCCATTCAACTCTAAACTCAGTTCCCTTGTGATTTCCACATACACTGAGTGGTTGTTTAAGACTGTACTGACTTCAACATATGCTGAAATTTCCTTCTGTTATCGATGCCTAACTTTTTTCCATTTGGTCAGAAAAGATATTTTGAATGATTTTAGTCTTTTTAAATTATTGAGGCTTGTTTTCTGGTGTAACATATGATCTTTCCCGGAGAATGCTCTGTGTGCACCTGAGACGCTCCACCTGATTCTGTGGAGTGTTCTATATGTGCCTGTCGGGTTTCCGTGGTTTATAGTATTGTCTACGTCCTCTATTTTCTTTTTGATATTCTTTCTAGATGTTCTTTCCATTATTGAAAGTAGGGGATTGAAGTCTTCAACTATTTTTATAGAACTGTTTACTCTTCAATTCTGTTGGATGTCCTCCATTTACATGTAAAGTAATTACTGATAAGGAAGTGAGTCTGCCATTTTGTTACTTGTTTTCTGTGTGTCTTACACCTTTTTGACCCTCATTTTCTCTGTTATTACCTTCTGTGTGTTTAATTGGTTCTTGTAGTCAACTATTTTCATTCCTTATTTCCTTTTGTGTATATTTTAAGATATCTTTGGGGTTACCATGAGGATGACTGCTAACATTTTAAATTTATAACAGTCTAGTTGAAATGGACACCAATGTAACGGCAATAGCATACAAACCTGTTCTCAAATACCTTTGTTCTCCCACCCTTTATGTTGTTTTGTCACAAATTACATCTTTATATGTTGTATATCAATAATTATAATGTCTTAAATGTATTTGTCTTTTCAGTCTTATAAGAAATAAAAAGTGAGATTACAAATAAAAATATAATGATAGTGACCTTTATGTTAGCCCATGTGTTTATCATCACTGGAGATCTTTCTTTCTTCATATGACTTTGAATTACTTTGTAGTGTTTTTTTCATTTAGACTTCAGGACTCCTTTACCATTACTTGTAGGACAGATGTAGTGGTAATGAACTCTTTATCTGGGAGTGTCTTAATTTCTTCCTTAATTTTGAAGGACAGTTTTGCTGGATATGGAATTCTTGGGCAAAAGTTTTATTACGCTGGGTTCTCCAGAGAAGTGTGTGTCTGTGTGTGTGTGTGTTTAGAAAGAGACTAGGAGTTGGCTCACATGATTATGGGGCCTGAGAAACCCCAAGATCTGCAGTTGGCAAGCTGGAGACTCAGGAGAGCCAATGGGTAGTTCCAGTCTGAGTCTGAAGGCCTGAGAGCCAGCAGAAGTAATGGCATGATAAGTAAAATGTTAAGGAGAAGTAAAGGTATGATTAGGAAGAAATTTGAAGTAATTTCCTATGTAGGATGTGCAGCAGCAGGCTAGAATTGAGAAGGAACATACCAGGACCTTAAAAAAATTGGTAATATTCTACTTTTCAGTTTCAGAGATGAATTTATCATACTCATTTTATTATTGTACTTTATAATATGCATTACATATAATCTTATACTTATCAAATATTTTAAATACAAAATTAATGACTTTTATACAAGTGTGTTATAAAAATACTTTTTTATATAAAATAAAATTCATAGGAAACAACTCAGTATTTCTAAAGCTGGAATAATCACTAGTCTTTTAAAATCCAATTTTCTCTCCAGATCTCTTTATTTGCCTCATGTGATGTTCTCAGGTCCAAAATCTTAGGGTTACTTTTGATTTCCTTATCTTCAGATTAATTTAATAAAGCTAAATGCTGGGGACACTGTAATGAACAAAGCATATAATAGGTATTTTTGTGAACAAGTAAGTGAATGATCACATCTTTTTCTTTTTTTCTCTCATAACATCAATTCATTCAACAAGTTCTTTCTATTCTTATCAATATGTCTGGGTTAATTTGTGTTTTCTGTTCTTAGGGTCTTTGCCTGGAATTCAGGCCCTTACAATGCCTACACTGTTTTCCAGCAAGCTTTGTTCTCTGTATTCTTCCCTCTTCTTCATTCATCCTTCCTAGTCATACAGGATTAATCTTCCTAAAACACTGATTTGAACATTTTATTGTTTCTCAGAAACTTTTAATGACATAATGTTAAGATACATAATCTGAGGTACACATTCTTTGGGGCACCAGGCTTTGAAAATATGGTTTAATTAAGGCTCTACACTTTCTACTCCTTTTGCGGGGAGACAGATAGCTCTCTTACTGGCTGCTTGGCCTTGGGTGTGGGGATGGTAACCTGCTGGGAAGTTCTTACCCTTCATGCTGTCAATAGCATGCTGTCAATAGACTCCTAACATCACGTAGCATATAACTTTTTTGTATTCGGACACCACTCTCAGAGAATCTCCTGTAGTTTGCAGCAGTTTTATTAGATTCTTTTTGTGTTATCAATTAAAATATTTTCTTCTTTCTGATATTCCTTTAAGTTTGTGGTCTAACTTCCAGTTTCTAGTCTGGTTATGGTTAGAATCATTATCAGTGGGATCATTATCATTTCAGTGTGCCACTATCTTCGACAAGATTCTTTGGGTGCCAGTAATAGAAATTCATGTAAAGATTGCTTAGCCCAAAGAGGATTTTATAGTAAAAGGCAATAAAGGTATTTCATAGCACAGATGAACAGGAATTATAGTTGGTCTTTGTAGGAGGCTAGAAATTGTGAACTATAAATTCCAGACCTAATTTCTGTAGGGTTGGTATGGGATGGTGAGAATAGACTTATCTCAGTCCACCATCTTGATTCAATCTGACTCCAGTTCTACAGTCAGTTTACGAAATAGATTATTTTGCATATAAGAGGTTTGGTAATAGGTGTTTCCATTATGACTGCCCTGTTGTATATCTCTAGCTTACTTTTGTATTTAGAGACCATCAGTTTAGAAGTGTTAAGAGTCATCAATCTTCTATAAATGATGACATCAACTGAAATATTTCAAGGGACTTATTTAAAACTCTTTGTATATCTTGAAAGTTTTAAGAAAGTGAAACAAGGATCATAATTTTGAAGCTTCTAGGAAAAATAAGTTTTATAAAGTTAGAATTAATTCAGTAAACTAATAGAGTTTTGTACTGGATCAGTGTCAAGTTTTGATATGCATCATGTCAAGAAAAAATCATCTAGCAGAAAAAAGACATTAAAATAGAGAGACGGGATCTGATGTAGGTCAGTTTCCCCATTTAAGCTTAGGGTTTTAACATTATAATTTCTTACAAGTGGCACATGTGTACTACTTACTCTTGAAGTTAACATTTGCAGTGGCACTCTCCTTTTGGAAAATTAATATTTATTTTATTGGAAAAATGTAAATAGTTATACATTATCAAATTTTGGCAAGGATATTTGGAAGCCAGAGGCATTACATGCTGATCTGAGTATGAACTGATGTAGGTGTATGGGGAATGGTCGGGTAGTATTTAGTAAAATAGAAAATATACACAGAATGCAGACGGTCTACTTTCATATGGGTCTTAGAGCAGGGTTCTCAAGCAGAGCAATTTTACTTCCCAGGGGACATTTGGCAATGCCCGGAGACATGTTTGATTGTCACATTTGGAAAGTATTATTGACCTCTGGTGGATGGAGATATCAGGGATGCTGCTAAATGTCCTACAGTTCACAGAACAGATCCCCACAGTAAAGAATTATCCAGTACAAAATGCCCATAGTGCTGAAGTGGAGAAGCCTTGTTTTATAGAACAAAGTTCACATGTTCTTTCATGTGAATGTAGAAACTTGTTCAAGGATAGTTGTTAAAACATTGTAATAGTGCAAAATTAGAAACAACCTAAATGCCCATCAGTGGAGGAATGGATAAATAAAATGTGGTATGCGTATTTGATTCAGTACTTTAAATAGTTAAAAGGAATGACATATTTATATAAATAGATCACAAAAATAGTTTTGAATGGAAAAAAGCAAGTGCTTTCAGTGTGATATTATTTATGAAAATAGAAAAATTATACAAAACACAACTCTGTTATTTAAATATATAAATAAAAATGTAGAACATGGCTGAGGAGGCTACATGCCAGTCTCATAATACTGGCTCTAATAAGGAGATGAGCTGAGGAAATGGAACTGAGAGTTGTGAATGGTTGACTTTAACTTTGTCTCTAGTAGTTCTTTTGTAAATATACATGAAGCAACTATGGTTTCATATTTACATGAATTTGAATGCATAATGTGAATGCCATTTGTTAAAAAAATCTGGTTAGCGAGAACATAGATATTTGTAATATTGTTTATTTCTCTGATAGTTGTAAAGTTTCTCAAAAGAAGTTCATCCATGAATTCCATTTATAGCTTTATCTCCATTCAGACTTCATAGTATTGGGTTGGCCAAAAAATTTGTTTCATTTTTTCTGTATGATGGTTCCAGTTAGTGATTTGTTGTCTTTAACTTCATTTGAGACAATTTTGTTAGATTGTATTGTGACAGCTGTCATATCAGCATGCGTTTAGAAAAACTTAACAAAATTCGTGTTTTTTTTGTGTGTAGCCATTTTAATATTGAAGGTGGAAGAAAATATGCAACATGTTCGGCATATTATGCTTTATTATTTCAAGAAAGGTAATAATGCAATTGAAATGCATGAAAAAAATTTGTGCAGTGTATGGAGAAGGTGCTGTGACTGATTGAATATGTCAGAAGTGGTTTGTGAAGTTTCTTGGTACTATTGATGTTTTGGCCAAATTATTCTTTGGTGTGGGGCTGTCTCATGCATTGGAAGATGTTTAGCATCACCCCTGGCCTCTAGCCACTAGAAGCCAATAGCGGGAGATTGCCAACATACTCAAAATATCCAAATCAATAAAATTATTGGTGGAAATGAAATATGCCTTTTATTTTACAGAAAAAACAAAATGGACTTTTTTGCCAACCCAATACTTAGTAGAGCGTGAACTTTCTATTCCCAATTCTTCCTGTCCAGAAAGTTAGCTTGGCTTCTTATGGAGGGGAAGGCAATGATTTCTGTGTTTTTATTGTTTAGTTTGTGTGTATAGTTGTGGAGGAGCTCTACTGACTGTCATTAACCACTAAATTTGTGCCTTATTCACAAAAGGGAAAGCCGTCATACAGAACTCCATCAACTGTTTGTTTTACCTGATTTTGCATACTAGAATGTATAGAAATAATTGGGTCTTAAGCAGAAACATTTCTATTTTCACAATTTGTTGCATTGTTTTTTTTTATTGTTGTTATTATAAAAGTCTTTGATTATCCTAGTTTAATCTTTTCAGTAACTATTCAGCAAATTAAATTTAGGTATCTAAGTGCTTCTAGGAACTTGAACTTATAAAATGTACTTTCAAATCTTAACTAACATTTCTGAATAAGTTATACTTAACTATGAACATTTTTATAAATGTTGAAGAGAGAAAAACAGGTGTAATGTCATAGCTAATATATTCTTTTTAGAACAAAAGGATCAGTTTTTGATAAAATACATTGACAGCAAAGTAGAGATGGTGTGTGACCTGTAATTTTTTTCTTAGTGATATAAAAATAAGTGTCTCAAATACAGTGTAATTAAAAGTTATAATAACTGTTTATGATTTCTTTGAATTTAAATTATGTCAAATTAAATAACTTAGATTAAAATTGCATTTATAATTAACCAGAAGTTTATAATTTTTAAACAAAAAGCATTTACCAAAAATTAGCCCAAAGAAAACCCACTAATTGAAATGTAAAAAGTTAAAGTAACCTTTAGTTAATGATTTTTATTTACTTTTATTAGAGAGAACTTAAATGCAAAAATAATAACCTGTATCTCTTTACATGTAGATGTTAATCCAATCAAAAGGTGACTGAAAATTACTTTATTTAGAAAACTGCAGTTCTTAAAATTTAGATTAGATATAATTTTTTAATTTTTTACAAATTATAAAAATGGCTCAATTATAAAATTCATAAAGATAATTTAAATTCAGAATATTTAATTTAAGATAATTTAAGCTCAAATGTATAATTATGAATAGCTTTGACTTCTTAACTATATGGGATTTGAAATAAGTCATATAACCTTTTAAGATAATTTTCATAATTAGGTGAGAACAAGACTTGAACTATCTCTATTTCATTTTCTTACTAATATTTGCAATTCAGTACTAGAGTTAATCCTTAATTGCTGAAAAAGAGTTGTCTATAACATGGTTACCAATTTTTTCCTGTGATGCAGTATGTACTAAGTTTTAAGGATGAACTATTCAAGAAATAAATGTTGGTTAAAAAGTTTAAAAATACAGCTTACTAGTGGGTGTGTGTGCATGCATGTGTGTGTAAAGGTACAGTTGATTTTTGGTGGATTCAGTGTTAATGGAAAAGAATAGCTGGTTAAACCTAGAAACTAATTAGAATTCATTTTCCTTGTGTAAAATGCATGCTCCTTCAGCAAAGGCATAAGGTTCTGGTGTGACCAGAGGACGAGACCCTTACTAGCACTGGATATGTGAAGAAGTAGTGCAAACATGGTGCGTTCTTTTCAGGTTGAATTTTAGTGAGATATGGAATGGGACACAGTAACAGAATTATTTTAAAATTATACTCAATGCCAAAGAAAATTAATGATTACTGTTAGCTATTTTGGGTTCCATTCCCCAACTCATATATGTACCACCTGTATTCACTGTCTGTTGGAGCAGTGTGTTCATTGTCTATTTATTAGGTGTGTCTTTGTGGGAAAGCTTACGGTTCCCTGACTTAAGATGTTAATCTTCCCATATCACTGATTTTAGTTATTAGAGTTTTCCTGTAATAAGCTCAACTCCTCTTTTGACAGATACAGAGGTAGATTACTAGACTCACCTGCTCCCAATTTTAAGCCATTTGCAAATGTTTATGATAAAGAATTTTGGCTTTGTGGCATTTGTATTATGGAGGAAATAAGTCTTTGCAGTTTGCTTTTACTTAAAAACATATTTTTAAAGTATATCAATCTTTAGAGTTAAACTTAAAAACTTATTTATGCTCATGTTTTAAATAGGAAAAAAGAAGTACCAGTGAAAAGTTTACAGTTATGAGAAACTTTTTTAATACATTAATGTGTGTATGTATCTTTTTTTTTTCTGGATCTTGAAATATGAGTATATAGGTATCTTTCTAAAGCCTGCATTTTTCTCTTACAAAGAAGACTCAAAGCAGCTAAGAAGAATACAAATGTGATTATAACTTCGGGTAAAAACTCAACAGGCACCTTGGCATATTTCATTTTTCTTAATATTTATATTGGAATGGGTTGGTGGTTAATTAAACTTGATATGGGCTGTCAAAATTTTAAATTAAAAGGCTTCATATTCTCATAGGCGGACCATGTGTGTGACTAAAATAATGTCTTTTTTTTCCCCTTCAGACTTCACCATAAATTTTCATCTTAAATCCATCTTTATTCTAAACCACCAAGTTAAGATATTTTGTAGCAGCTTGATATTATTACCATGATTAAGCACATGGGTTTATAAAAAGAGAAATTCACTTTCATCGGATTTTACAGAAGTCTTTTTTTGTCTGCAGTGGACTGGCAATTTAAAAAGTGGTTCTTCATCCCAGATAGTTTTGGTAGTATTTTGTTAGACCATCTCATTCATTTTTTTTTTGTATCTCTTGGCTGCTTTACATATTTTCTTCTTGTCTCTCTTAACTGCATTTTAGATAGGTTTTAAAAGTCTTTCTTTCCACTTACTAATTCTTTGTTTATATTGATTCTGCAGTTTAACTTTTACACTGAACTTAAAATTTTACCTGTGTTTTTTATTTCTTGTTTTACTTAATTCATACATATATGTATATTTTAAGCCTTTCTATTGCTCAAAACATCCTTAGTGAACAGTCTTTCCAATAATTGAAGAATCTGCAGTCTAATTTGTCTGTTTCATGTTTGTGTTGGCTGCCATTCATTGTGTCTTGTGTCCTTGTATGTTTTGTGATTAAAAATTTTTTTGAAAAGACAAAAATATTTGAGTTGAGCTTTTGGAAAGTTGTTGCTGACATTTTCACATGAGATTTATTGGATTATGCAAGTAGTGTGAATTTAGTGTGAGAACCTTTGTGATGGTTTCACTTTGTGGTTAAGTGTCAAGAGACTTAATGAAACATTCTTGAAAATACAAAATCAGAGACGGAGCACAGATTAGTGGTTGCCAGGGGTTAAAGGTGGTAGGGGTAAAGAGTAAGTATGATTATAGAGGGATAATAGGAGGAAGGTCTTTATGACCCTTTTTTTGCTGTAAACATGATGGGGTAGCCCTTTGGAGTAATGGCTTTATGTAGGTGTTTCATTTTGATAGACTTTAGAGTCTGCCTCCTGAGCTTTCCTTGTGTAGATGTCAAAAGGAAAGCTAAATTTCGCCGGTGATAGGCACATACCCTCAGGATGAAATCTGGTTTCTGGGTTTACCTTTTGTACTTCACTTTGTTAGAGCTTATGTGGATACTGGACTCACTTGCTGTCTAAACAGTTCATGAAGGTGCATTTTCCCACTAAATTTTAAAAGTTGGATCTAATATTAAGGTATCTAGTCTGTCATAGTGCTGGAGATCATTGTTCCCTCCCCTCTGTACTTCAGTTTTAGCAAATCTGTTGCTGTTTTGTGCCTGAGTTCTCTTATATTTGTTATTATAATACACTAATTTCTTTATCTCTTTGGTCTAACAGATGTCTGGTGTGGGCCCGTCAAAATCTGCACGCAGTTATGTTTTCTAGTCTTGTTTCCTGCTGTTCCTCCACTGGCCAAATTCTGGTTTATTAAAGACATGTGGTGTAGCCACCATTCGTTTACTCATGTCATTTTGACCTGTTTAAGTGCTGTCTCTTCTTTTGACTTCAACTGCTCCTTCTAGCACTGTTGACATTTTGGGTTGAATAATTCATCTTTGTTGAGGGGGCTGTTCTGTGCATTGTGGGACGTTAGTAGTATCCCTGCCTCCTACCCATTTGATGTAAATAGCACCTTCCATTTGTGACACCACAGACATTGCCAAATATCCCTTTGGGCGGAGGGGGCAAAATCTTCCATGGTTGAAAGCCACTCTTCTAGCACTATGTAACTTTGGTCTCAGTTGAAGATCCTGTCTGATTATTCCTGACTGTGGGTCTTACTTCTGGGTTT
Source organism: Phyllostomus discolor (assembly GCF_004126475.2). Classification (NCBI taxonomy): domain Eukaryota; kingdom Metazoa; phylum Chordata; class Mammalia; order Chiroptera; family Phyllostomidae; genus Phyllostomus; species Phyllostomus discolor. The sequence continues at coordinate 26,042,823 of NC_040909.2, forward strand.
TCTGTACATCCTGCCTGGCTTGGAAACTTGCCACTTATTACATTTGGTTATGGAATTTCTTGCTCTCCCTCTCTGCTGTGTTTGTATGGGTGTCTGATTTTCCCAAGTTCTAGATGTTTTTGTTTGCTATTTTGGTCAACCCTCTATACTTGTTACTAGTTCTAAATATATGAATTGCTTGCTCTTTTTCTTATTTTTCCATTTTTATATGGTAGCAGTGGGGGTTTGGAAAACTGATTCATTCTAGAAAACGTGGAGAACTTTGAAGGCATTCTAAATTCTAATATTGTATTAATGATAATGAGACTTGCAGACAATAGAATTAATACCAATGTAATGGTAGTACGTATACCCAGTAATAACTGGAAATTCAAGACAGTATAAGACAGTTATAAGACAGATGTAATTTCCAGTAGATGTATCTATTGCACTTTATTAAGTAACCAGAAAAATGTGCAGTAGAATAGAAATAAAAAAATAGATTGAGAAATACAGAAAATGGAAGGATTTGTAGAAGCATGAAGTAGGAATGATTAGTTCTACAGAGTGAGATGAGCAAAGTAATCAGTCTGTCGAAGTAAATTGTTAGGAATGATGGATGTAGCATCTGGTTAGGAGTGACTTGTGTAAAGCTGACAAATGTGATATGTGAATGTTAGTAAGTTGCAAACAAGTTGGGCATAGAGAAGTGAGCTTCTTACTACCAACTAAGGGGAAACATGTATTTTTTGTACCAGTTGGGAAACATACAGCTCAGTTACAGATTTCTCTCCAACTTTAAAAAAATCATCAGCAAATTCCATGTAATAAAATGAAGCTTGAATCTACTTTTTATAAGGTGGTTTTCCTCATTAGGCCAAATGTGCATGAAAAATAATCATAAGCATAATGTGTTCATTGTAGAAAAATGAGAAAGTAATGAAAAGTATGGGGAAAGTGAAAGGTAGTTACAGATCCCAAAGCCTAAACCACTATTTTTGTTTAGGTTAATACTATTTTCTTGATTTTTATATGGTCTGAGTCTCTCTAGCTTTAGAAATATGATGTCTGCGCAAATATATACTGTGTGTATATATGTGTGTTTATATGTATGCATAGTTATATAAAATGGGTTCTTTTATATGAAATACTTTATGGCCTGTCCTTTTCATTTAATATTATGAACATTTCTCCATATGTATATTTTTTATATATGTCTATTTACATAGAATGGGTTATTTTATATGAAATGTTTTATAGCTCATTCTTTTTCATTTAGCATTATTAATACTTTTTATCAGGAAAGTTCTTGAAAGGGATATTAAGTGACTACACAGTATTCTATTCTGAGATTATCTCCACATTTATTTAAGCATTCACCTGTTAAACATTTAGGTTTTCTTTCATATGTGTGCACACACAAACACACACACGAATGTGCATAATATATATCATTTACAGTGAAGCAATCCCAGGAAAAATTTTGACTACATCTCCCATTTTTTCCAAAGAGTTGTGAACTCTGCTGTAGTCTGGCTCTTATATTTTGCCCTGCAAAATTCATTCTACTGTCTTCCCTAGTAAAAAGAGCTCGAATTTTATACCTGGCCATTATCATCAGTGTTGGAGACTATATTTCCTATCCTTCCAAGTGTTTAGGTGTGATCAAAACACTAAGTTCTGGTTTATAAGCTGTAAGCTGAAATATGAGTATTAGAAGAGAGCAGGGTGGGCCTTTCTTTCCCTTTTCTTTCTGCTGCCTGCGATGTGGATGTATTAGCTGGAGTTCCCGTAACCTTCTTGGAATCTGAGCTGACTTTAAATAGAACAGTATGTGGCGTAGCAAAAGGATGTAAGGAACTTGGACCCCTGATATTGGACCTGCCACATCAGCCTTTGATTGTCTACTTCCGGATGTTTGCATGACAGAATTTCTCTCCTTTTGTTTCTTCCTCTCTTAAGTTATTATACTATTGTTATTTAAATTTTCTTTTTTTGGCTGGGGAAGGATATGACCTAATCCTATCTGATTAAGGATACCATTGTTTAATGGCGTGTGTAGTAATGTGATAGGTCAAGTATAAAGAAACATGCATTATGTCATGACAGATTCTAGATCCAGGTTGAAACCAAAATCTGCTTTGAGACTGGAGAGAGATTAATTGGTATTGAAAAGAAAGCACTTAAAATGATACATAATTTCAGGGGCTCTTTGATAATTATATTGCTGTATTTTTCTTAAGTGCTTTTATTATCACAAATATTCTTTCAGAAAACACTTGATAGCTTTTAGGCGAGCCCTCCTCACCCCCCAGCTTTGCAAATCATTGAGGATTATATATCATATTATATTTTATCAGAATAATCCCTTGAAACCCTATTATTAAATACCTTGGCTAGTTACTTTGCTGAGGTTAACTCATAAACATGACTTTTTAATGCTCTCATATTAACTTTATTGGAAGAATTTTGATGAATCTACAGTTATAAAATGTTTTTTAATTTTATTTATGTTTTAGTATTGATTCTAAGGAAGTTATTCATAACTTAAGTGAGTAAAGGATACTATTTTTTAAAAAATAGTATCCTTTTTTGAGCAGTTTTAGATTTGTGGAATACTTGAGAAGAAAGTACATAGAGTCTCCATATACCTATTTTTTCTGAGGATACACATTTTCATCTAGGGTATTCCACTGCATATAATGTTATACATATTAAAGAAACTTGACTCCCCAAACCAAATCTATATTATTTTATAATAGGAAATCCATACACTACAACAATCATCAATCATTTTATTCTGATCCAGGGTTTTCCATCCTCAACACTATTAATGGTTTAGGCCAGATAATTCTTTGTTGTTGAGAGTCTGTCCTGTGCATTTGAAGATGTTTCCATCCTTGATCTCTACCCACTAGGTGCCCATACTATTCCCGGGTTGGGACAACCATTAGTGTCTCCAGACATTGCCAAATGTCCCTGGGGGTGAGCAAATAGCCCCTAGTTGAGAACCATTGCTGTAATCCATTTACATTGCCCTAGGGTTTGCTGTATGTTTCAGGTTGGGCTCAGATATAGGTCTCTAATTGAACAAACCTTCACAGGAAATTGGTATAGACAAAGTTAGACTCTCCCCTGCCACTGTGGATCTTCGGCAATATGCATAGCCTTACTGAGCCTCGGTTTTCTTTTTTTTTTTTTTAGTATATTTTATTGATTATGCTATTACAGTTGTCCCATTTTCTCCCCTTAGCTCCCTTCCACCCTGCACACCCCCTTCCACCCATATTCCCCCCCTTTAGTTCATGTCCATCGGTCATACATATAAGTTCTTTGGCTTCTACATTTCCCATGCTATTCTTACCTTCCCCCTGTCTATTTTCCACCTACCATCTATGCTACTTATTCTCTGTACCTTTTCCCCCTCTCTCCCCCTCCCCTGTTGATAACTCTCCATGTGATCACCATTTCTGTGGTTCTGTTCCTGTTCTAGTTGTTTGGTGTAAAAAAAACGTAAAATATTACCTAACTTGAAATGTTGTTTTGTCATTTCATTGAGAGAAATTATATAAAATAATTTTGATTGACTTTAAGGTCCTTCTCTTCAAATGTGATTTATCGTTTGGATTTATTCTCTTAAATGTGTCAAACACTCATTACAAAGGTCTTATTTCTTTCGGGGAAACTAATCATTAGTTAGATCCCATTAGTTTGGGATCTAATGGTTATGGATTTCCAGAGTATTATATCGTGGATGGTTAAAAAGTTCAAATAAATGTTCAGTGAAGACTGATTTATGAGGTCAGTTGTATTTTGACTCTTTGTGGTGCTCTAAATATATTGTCACTACATTCAACTTACAACAAATGATCTCATGGGCTCTTTCAAGGACGTTGAACTTCTCAAATTGAGGATAGCATTAGATGTCAGCCAGTTACTTTGTCCTTCAAAGTTTTTGTCTTCATGTCTGAAATCCCGCCAATTTTAACAGCTTGCGTGTCAGCTGGAGTAGAGGAAGCTGGCCTTTGTCAGCTTGTACTTAGTCCATTCAAGACTTACAAAGACTTGACATAGTTTTCAACTAATAATGTCCATATCCCATTACTACTTTATAGAATTATAAAGCATCATGTCCTAGTGAATGAAGTGCCATCTGTAATAATTAAGGTTATTCTTACTGTTCTACCCCTGCAGAAAAGTTTTAAAGCATTGGTGAAGGAAGATTTTGTGAATGAAGAAGACTTTCTTAAAAGGAAAATGATCAATGGCTGGCTGTATCACTATCATACTGTAAGTGTTGCTTTGATAAAGGAGTGTAAGTTAAGAATAAGTGTTCAATGTTTGGAGGGAAAATATGTTAGGCAAAGATATTATAAGTAAAATATAGAGAAGGATATATTATAATCATGTTAATAATTTATAGGAAGTAATCCTATGCAGTCTCTTAAAAATTGAAAATATGTTCTTATGTATTGAGATGATGATTTTACCAATAGCATTGAAAAATATTTCTAATTCTAACAAGGGTTGATCTGGTTTATGCACATTTGCTTATTTAAAACTATCAGAATCCAGAAAATCATTGGAGTTTGTAGGCTTCTGATTTGTTTGGGTGACTTATTGTTTAGGTTATTTTGCGGAATTATTTATTTGCTGATTTATTTATGTATTTCATTATTTATTTATTTGATTATTTAGTAAATTATTTATCTAATGAATTATTAATACATCTTCATGACATGCTTTAAATTATTTATAACTTAATTTTGAGTTTATTGCTTTTAGACGCTGCATTGTTACTGACTAGTTTAGATTTTTTTCTTTGTGGTTCTTTAAAATTAAAGTATTCGCTCTAAGGCAAAAATATATTCATTGCAATGCCTGTGATTTTTTTTAAAGTAATTTATGGTACAGATAAAATTTTACTTATGCTTTAGCTCCAAATTTACCTGTTTAGGGTTATCAGTGATAGAATGTGTGTTTGTGTATATTCATCCTAGAGTGACTTACAAATTAATGATATAGCCTATTGTTTGTCAACTGAGATTGAACATCTAAACGTTTGTCCACATTATCCTTTGTATCTCTAAAGGACAGGTATGTATTTCTTACTTTCTTTAGAATAGATAATGGAGTCCTAGTTATTTTATTTTAGTGGCAAATCTAATTTTACTCCTGGAAGATTTTTAGGAAAGTTCAGAGAAATGAAGTCCAACTTAGATTTGGATCCCTGAGATAAAAATTTGACTGACGTCACCTTTGTTTTTAAATCCCTGTTACATGTGGTTTGGAAAACAGCACTATCTTTATATGAATTTTTATGTCAGTCCTAGTGATATATTTATTTCAAAGCTTATCTCTTATGGAAAGTTTTACACCACTTTATTTTAATGAACTAAAATGGACAAAGGTCTTTATAAATGCAAGCTATAGTTTCTCTTACCTTAGAGAATAATTCTTGTATGTAAAGTTTCTATTTTTAACCAAATAAGGTATATCTTCTGTCTCTGACTCTATTTCTTGAGATAGTGTCTTCTTCAGGCTCGCATGCTGACTGGGTTTCATGAACAGGTTAAAATGCTTGTCTGGGTAAAAGAGCATCATGTGCACAGCATGGTCTTTGGTGTTTGCCTGAGGTGAACGACTGTGGACTTTGTAGTTTCAGCGTTTTAGAGAGAAGTGGCATTGTGCATTGCTCATAGGATACTGTTGAAATACAGTGAAAATGGCCTCTGTAGACAAGTCTCACTATAGAATTGTAAATTATGCATATTTATATTCAAATTTCTTGTTTTGAAATATTGACTATATGAATGTTTAATTAGAATATTGCTTTGGTATCTTCATATAATTGCCATAAAGGAAAGTGGTTTCTTTTGATTTGTGTACATGGGTTTAAAAATGTGTGTAACTGTATATATCAGTGACTTTCCCATTCTGGAGATGAACAACCATAGATATTGTTAGATATGGAATTTTATTTTAAAATGTGCTTCAGTATGCTGTTGTGGGCTTCTTTAGAAGAAAAAAGCTTCCTTTGCACTGTTGAATAAGATCTATATTAATTGTCATGATAATATTTCCAGTGTACACTATTAGGAAGTATTTTTGAACTACTGCCTTTGTCATCTAGGAAGATACACATATGTGTGAGCACACATATGCACATACATGTGAGTTTTCCCCCTAACATCAAAATAAATTTTCAGGACTTGTTTTTGAAAGGAGACATTAATGGAGATTATTGTATTCTCCATTAATGTCTCGTATTAGCTAGTATTTATTGAGCCCTTACCCTGTGCAAATGCCATGCTCATATCTTTTAATGGACTGTTGTTACTCTTCACAGTGAGATAACTACAGTTATTATCTTCATTTTACAAGTGAGGAAACAAAGACTTAGAGATGCTTGCCACTCAGCTAATAGTGAGTGATGGTGCTGGGATTAGGACTCACTCAGTTTGATTCTCAAGGGTCTTTCTTACCCATGACAGTTTTGTATGTGTTGTTGGTATAATGTAGGTTTTCACCAGAGTTGTTTTATTTATTTATTCTTTAAAGTTATTTATCTCTGATAGGCTGAATTTGCTAACTGCCTTCACTTTGCATAACACTTGGTCATCTTTTTTGAACAGTAGGCAGTACTTGAGCTTCTTGAATTTTCTGATTTTATTCCTCTTGTAAGCTTGTATATAGTGGACTGGAATTATATACTGAAGAAGAATTTGTGCCTAAGGGAGGTTATACGTTCACCTGGTAGATATGTAAGATCAGATCTTTTGACTTTTAAGCCCAAGATCATTTAGAGGGCTCTGTCAGGTCAAATCTGATTTTCTTATTAGAATAATGGCATTATTATCAGGTTTATATATATATAGAGAGAGAGAGAGAGATATGTCTATATAGTTAGAAGAATGATTCTAAGCTTTTATAGAAATGTTTACAAACATACTATTAAATTAACTCAATATAGTGTTTAAATGCACACTTTAATGTTTAAATATGTGCATAACAAGGACAAGAAAGTAACCAATTGTAATTTTAAACACTTAAATGTAACTATTTAAAAGACTTTGCGGAACCTCAAAGAATAAGGAAAACTGTGACTTTGGTGGGAGGCTAAGGAAAAAGATCTTTCCCACCCTGTTTACAACCAGCGGATAAAGGGAAACCTTCACCCTGGGTCTGAAACACAAAGAACATCAGAAAACACTTGAGTTAGAGTTAGACCAGCAGCAGAGTTTGGGTGATGTTGCTTGAGTGCCATAAGTAACTGCATCTGAATGAATGGTAGGGTACTGTGTGAATCACTCAAAGTTTTAAGTTAGATTTTTCAAATAATTAATGTTATATTAGAAAATTCTCAAAACCCCTGATTTAGGTAACATAAAATAATGTCATAGCTAGAACGAACATAATTTACCGTCCAATTCAGGACAGTGTTGAGAGTGAAAGGGTGTGCTGTAATCTGCCAGGGCAGTGGGTACAAACTAGGTGGCATCTCAGCAAAATTGGGAACCACGTGCACCCTAGTATAGTGATACTGCAAATTCCTATTGAATAATTTCTAATAGTCATATATAATGTATTTCTAAGAGGAATCTTAATTCACATGCAGTATCTTTAAAAATGTACTGTTGTATGATAAAACTAACTTCCACTATGATAGGTTTTTGATAGCCAAGCAAGGCAGTTTGTGACTATGACTTTTATAAAGCATGACTGATGTTTTACAACTTTTGGAACCTATTTTCAAGGTGAAAATAGAAAGGTATTACTATTGGGAAGAAAAAGATAAGTATGATAAAGTTGGTTATAATATAGTAGATAATTCTGAAGTTTTTCTTCATAGCATACAAGGATTTTTTGTGCTTGTCTTACCTTATAAATATTCTATTTTTAAAAAGTACTCTGATGATATATTTGACATTGTACTGAAAACAGATCCTATTTGTTATACCTTAGGAATTTATAATTTTATGTTGGATGAATCAGTGGTCTTTTTTCCCTTAAAAAACCATTTTACATATTATATATATTGATAAGTTGACAGCTTTGCCAAAACATTTTTGAAAACAACTGTTTTTCCTTGGTGAATTTCTGTGTGTAAAAATAAGAATACCTAGAAAAGAGTTGATTAAAGGTTTCTTTTGGGGTGTGTGTGAGTGTGTGTGTAGTTTTCTTTTCAGTTTCCCCTTGACATGTACTTATCTAACATGGCATATTACATTATTAAAGTCATAATTGGATTATTAAATTAAATTTCTAGTTAATTTGCACTTAGGTTATGGATGATTTGTTAAGTTGAACTAGCTAACCACACTGGCATATTTGTATTTGAATGTACATTAAAAAGAAAAATCCTCATGCAGTCATTCTTAGTCATTCATATGTATAAATTAGAACTCTTTTTGTTCAGAAAGGCCTATTGTGCTTAGTAACAAAAGTAAGAGTTTTCATATATTCTGCCTGGAGTTTTTTATAGTCTGAAGCACTTCATGAACTACCTACCTCTATAGTTTTAAGACTATAACATAGCTTATGCGTTGGCTCTGAGAGTACCTCCTTTATAGTTATGACAAGTGAAAGTACAGCCAAAGGTCATGTTAAACGTAAGATTTCCTTCATACCTCATCTATTTTGTGGATAGTGTGTGAAGTAGTTTGGGTCCCTGTATTGATACTTTCAGAGAGCAACCCAAAAGATTGTTTCCCATGGAAGTGTTTCAAATATCTTTCCTCCTATCTCCCATGTGGTTGCAATATCTGGCATGAATGTGCATTTGAATTCTGGACTAATTAAATAGAGCCTTATTAAATTAGAGTTTGTACAATAAAAAGGGCTTTTGTACTGCTAGGATTTTGTAGGGCACTACAAAATAATACTGATATGTAGAGGTCTTTAGTAGTATTGAATACTCTGACTAAATGCAGTGTTTTAGTTTTGACCACCTTAGTATTGATATTGCTCACTCAAACAGTAGATACCAAATAACATACCAACAATAGCAAAAACAGAACATGAAATCACACAAATGGAATTACATGAACAAAGCATGCCTATACATATACAACCTACTGATCAGATCCTATTTTTGACTTTAATTTATTAGATAAGTAAAATTTAGAATGCTGAAAAGGTCATATATAGGAAAGTTTTCTATTAAAAGCTATATACTGTATAAAGAAAATATACATATGTTTCAGAGTAGTTATCAAATCCTTTTAAGTCATCCTCAGTATATAATACCAAAAAATATAGACTGAAGTAAGGATGTTTGGAAGATAAAATTGTCAAGTTACAGTGCTTTTGTATGATTGCTAAAGCATTTTTTAAAATTTTTTCTTTTGTTTTCTCCATTATTGCATGCTTCTTGGCAATAAGACATCTGATTTCATTGATATTTTATATATAAAAATTAACTTTATATGAACTAGGCATAAAAGGGAGTTGAAAGATGAGAGTTTATTTTGTTCTTAGTCTCCCAAGTAGAGTAAGCATAGTTTTTCACTTAAAATTTGAATAATAGCTGTAACTAACCAGTCAAGTTTTTTAGGGGTGGAGGTGGATTTTAAAATTGACAACTGATGTAATCACTGTCAAGCATTTTGAAAGGTTGTTTTTATCTCTTAAATATTCTCTTGTTTTATAGAAACTGTACTGTTATATTTTGTTATTCGTTTCTTAAATAAAACCTAATTATAAAATAACCTAATTAAACTATGTTGTGAATGAAAATGTGGGTGTGTACATTTTTTGTATAGAAACATAGTTTATCTTACAAAGTGATACTGTTTATAATACATGTAAGCACAACTTTAGAGCTGAACGTGTAACAGTTTGGCAGTCATTTGACATTGGTTTAATGTAGAGACTGTCACCTGAGGACTAATAGTCATTGTCATAGGGGTTTCCTCCAATCTCATAGGCATATTTGCCCAGAGAATACTTGCTTCTCATTGCTTCCTCTGCTTTATTTCTCCAGTTGCTACTGCCATTGTCCTTCAGAGTTACGCTGTGATGTGTTAGTGTGATGTAGAAGAAAGTCAAAGATTTGATATCCTTAGAAGTTGGATAGCTTTGCTCCATTCCTTTTCTGTGGATCCTATCTCCTTGTCTGTTTTACTGTCAGGCTTGATTAATAGTTGGCTTGGGTATAGAATTCTAGGTTGCCGATCATTTCCTTTTAGAATTCTGAAGGCTTTCTTTCGCAACATTCAGGGTTGCTACCGAGATGTCCATTGCCTCCCCCACTCCACATTGTTTTCTGCTGTGCATGACCTGTTTTAATGTTAAAATAAATGTTAATTAAAATGTTTAAATAAATTAATCAGCAAATATATTTTGAGTACAAACAAGGTGCTTGTATGATGAAGGGGAGTTGAAGAGGTATTCACTTTTGAGAATGTATCTTCTCTTAAGAAGATGTATGTACATAAAGAGTGGTAGGTGCAAAGTTCAGTAGGATGAGAAATGTCTCAAAATTGTATGTAATTAGCTACCATGAATGGCCCTAGAGGGGATTTATAGTAATTTAGGTATTTTAGCTATCTTAGTAGAATGTTTAAATATTCTTAAGTCATATTTTAGGCATGAGGTATATATAAAGCAATAATGAGCAATAACTTAAGAAAGTCACCTAACGGCATTGTAATTTTATTTTTATTATTTATCTCTCATTTTTATCCATAGGCCCACTATCTTTAGGACCTAGCCATTTTTATCCTTGAGTTTGCTTCCTGATTAGAAATGTTCTTAAAGTTACATAGAATTACTTTTGGGATATTGCATTTTCACCTATAATTCATATATACATACTATTATAATATTTTTATAACATCATTTAAGTTTTAAAAATTAGGGATTTTGCAGCAAAAACTAAGTGATGATTTTTTTGCCATACAGTAATCTTTTTCTTCATAAATCATAATTTGACTTCATTGTTTTTGTTCATGTATTTTTATTTAAATTCAACATTTATATTTTTTCATAGTAGTTTCAGGGTAAAACTAAATATACTTTATTTTTAATTCAAGTGAACTTATTTTCCCTTATCTTGAGACCTTGTAATTCATTTGGAGTTTCATTAACATAGTTTTTAGAATATACCCAGTTCATACCTACACCACCTCTATCACTCCATCTCCCATACTTCCCTTATCTTCTTATCTTTCATTTTGTAGCCCACTTTGTGTTAGGTTACACTGAACCCAGTACAGGCAAAAAAAAAAAAGTTATAAAAAACCAAATCAAGTGCAGAAGGGTCTTATGGAGAAAAAACATAATTATGCTATTGTGTAAACTTTTAAAATGTCTAGCAAGCTAGAACTGTTCAACAGATGTGATTGCTTCATTGTTTCACATTTATGCCAATCAGAGTTGATAGGATTTGATCACACTCTAGTAGATTTATGAGATAAATTACAATATTTCATGACATGCTTCAGATAGAAAACATCAATATAAGTTGAACATGATTTCTTGTTTAAGATAACAAGCCAGTAATTCTTTAAATCAAATGGTTGTGCTTTGAGAGTATAACAGTTTTTGCCAAAATTAATAGTATCTCTGATATTTTCTTCATGGTGAGAAATGGTATATTAAACTTTTCTTTTAGTGTACAAATGTGATTGTAAATGGGAGGCACCTTGTTTTTATTTAGCTACAGGTGACCAGATTTCCAAAGACTTATAAAGAAGTGGGACTGAACTTAATTTTTCTGAAGAAAATTTTAATGAAAGGCAAAAAAGCTTGTCATTGTGATTCTGAATTTCTTCAGGGTAAAATTTTACTAGATATGTCTAAAGGTTTAGTAGAAATTTTGTTTCTTTTTTAAACAAGTGGAACCTTATTTTTCTAAAAGATTTTATTTACTTATTTTTAGAGGGGAGAAGGGAGGAAGAAAAAGAGGAAGACAAACATCAATGTGTGGATTGCCTACAGGCAACCTAGGCATGTACCCTGACTGGGAATTGAACCAGTAACCTTTTGGTTCACAGGCTGGCACTCAATCCACTCGCCCTACCAGTCAGGGCAAAACAAGTAGAACTTTAATACCTCACATAACAAAGAAAATGAAAAAAAAAAAGAACAAATTGACTAATGAAATGACAGGTTCCTCCACGGAAGTTAGAGCCAAGGAATGGGAGTCAGGTTCTCAAGCCTGTTTGTTTTAACGACAAATGGTAGAACCAGTTATTTAAAAGCCCTTGCTAAGAATGATTTTAACTTCAAACAAAGTCTCCATGGTGGATTTTCTCACTTCAATTTTGAAATACTTGCATGGAGTCCCTTGAGAAACTGATTTGAAATTGTTAGAGTCAAATCATTTGTGATAGAGGGTGGGATTTTTAATTAATTAGATTGGAATGAAAACTTTTAGACTATAGAAACTAGCCAAACTAATGATTTTTAGGAAGGTAGACCCTCATGTAAGGATGTTGTCAAATCTTTAAATTTTTTCAGAAGAAAATTTTATAACATGGCTTAGATTTAAAATATTCCAGAAATAATTCAAATATTCACGAAATACAGAGGGTAAATAGAACAGGTGACCTTGTATTTACCATGCAGAATTAGTTTGTTAACATTTGCTCTTTCTTTCTCTATAGATATATTTATATATAGGTTTATATAGATAATGTCTTAAAGTCCTTTCTTTCTAAGAGATAATCGCCATCCTGAAGATGTCCATGCTTTTAGATTTACTACATTTATGTATTCATTAACATTCAGTGTTCTTATTAAAATATTTTATTAGTCTTCATGAAGTTCGCTTTTTTATTCTTTTTACCCATCATTTCTGAGCTGTTCCTGCCGTCTGTTTGTACATCTGGCTTATTAATTTTAATTTTTCTCTAATACTTCATGACAGGACAACATCAGTATCACAGCGTGTTTATCACTTTCTCTTTGGATGGACACTTACGGGTCAGGAGACTTTGTATAGACTTCTTCCACAGACGTTCATGCGGCTCTGTTTTCAGCACATGAGACAAGCTGCCCTCAAGCCCTGCAGCACTGTACTCAGGTTTTGGCATCAGGCAGCATCTTTAGGCAGTTGGTGCCACTAGAGCTGTACACTGCTTTCTCTTTTCTTGCTGAAGTTCCCCTGTCCTTGAAATCCAAATCACAAGGAAGCCGGCAGATAACTTTGCCATTCTGCTATTTAAAAAAAACCCCAACAACTTCCTATTCTTTCTATCTCACCCCCCCAGTAAAATTCCATAGAATGTTTTTAATTATTTGTTTGAAAAAGATACCTTTTTGTTATATTTTATAGTTTTTACTTTTTTTTTTAAATTTTAGTCTGTGGAAAGCTAGGACCTGTACTACTGGGGGCTTTCATTTGCCACAGCAACAGGTACACGGGGTCTGTGCATGCATAAGACATGATTTTGCTTAGCATGAACAGTTTGATTTTGGGCCCAGGAGGTTATATAACTGTTTCAGTTAATAACAGTGAACTATTGAATATTGAGAATGATACACTTATTTGTGAATAGTTTGGAATTTTTTAAAGCTTACTTGAACATTTTACAATCTGAATTACATTCTTTGGGTTCAAATTTATATGATAATTTTCCTTAGGCTTCTTTTATTTTAATACATTTTATATATTGGTAGAAGTCATATATTTAAAAGTATACTTAAACATGTATTACACACTTAAAATTTAGAGTGTGATGCACTCTCAAACCATTGAAGAGAAAGCTGTCAATTTACAAAATTCTTTGACTGTATGCCCAGCAGCTTGAAGCTGCCTCATAGAATGCCAGATATCAGGCTATTAATGTCATTAACCCTTTTTGCAATACCCTTGGAAATGTTTCTTCTCAAAATAGAGACGAAGGTTAAAGAAATTGCTAGGTCTGGATAATTTCTTCTGTGTTTTTTCTTACATAATTAATAGACATACCTTTTAATGTCATTGTCAATATTTTTTGGAGTTTTTATTTGATTTTTACATATATGTTCTGGATTCCTAGGAATATGTTATTATCTGATAAACCCATTCAAAACAGTTACTAAAATATCTTAAAGAAGATATGTCAGCTTGTCATGTATCAAGTCTCTTTGGCTTGAAAAAAATTCTTACCTGTTCATCTTTTAAATTTCCTACCTTTTTTCTGAGGGAGGACTGTGTATTTTTTATAACTTACAGAAAAGTTTTAGCGTAGACTCAGTTTAGTCAGTGTATTCACTATTTTGAGATTGTGCCTTGAGGTTTCAAGTCTCTGTCCTGCCGTGTTCTTAGGTTTAAACCTCTTAGGTTTGCTGTTATTGGAGTCCCAGGAACCCTTCCTCATCTCTGAGAACTCTTTGCTAGGCTCGGCTTTTGTTTCCTCTTCATTTGATTTATTCCCTCAAACTCAGCTTCAGTTGCTGACTTTGAGCCCTTAAATTCTTTTGCATCTGGATTGTACATCTTGATTGACAAATCTGCCTTTACATATGGTCAGATAATTCTATATTTGGAAAAAATATTCCTATTGTGTGTTTTATTCCACTGAACCTTTCAGTGTTAAATGTAGTTTGGATGCATAGGGAAGAATTAATGATTGGAAGATACAGAGTTGGTAAATTATTTATTCTGGCCCCGAGGAAGCTGAAAAGCTGAGTGAAAGACTAATAAATCATTTGTGGTAGTGCTGGTTGTCACTTCCAATTATTTTAGACTGTTTTGTGATAAACTGCAGCACCTGCTAGATATCCGCACACCCTCCCTTGATGCTGGTGGTGCCGCTTGTTTAGTCGATTATCAGAGGCAAGTTTGTGTAAAGTTTATTTAGGTTGGAAAGGAAATGACTCTTTTTAAGTCAATTTTGTTGCTTTTTCTCATTGCTTTGAGTGAAAGAATTTCTGTGACAAGACAGCGAATCTGGAATATAGATACTACTTTAGCCGGGGGAGACTGTCTTTATCTTTCATTAAATTAAATACTTGAAGAATTGGGCTTCTTTATTATTCCTAGACTAATTAAAAACTACTTTGACCAAAATGATTAGTATGCTAAAGATCAAATCATCTCTTTGATATGCCACCACTTAATAGGGAATCACTGCTGCTGTTTGACCAGACCTTTTTCATCATTCTTTGTTTTTAATGGCCGAGGCTTTGAAGCTATTAGTCCTAAAAAGTAGTGAGGTCCCTCTTTGCATTGGTTCTAAACTCGGCTGCTGAGATCCTTGGAGGCATTAAAAAAAACAAACTTGAAAGAAAGCTTAGCCTCAACTGGTCTGGATCTAGCAGTCATGAAATAGGGCCATGTTAAAACTCCTTCAGAAATAAATTATGAACATCATATAATATGCATGCCTCATGCTTAGGATTATGGCCAGCTTTTCTGTTTCCATCTGAGTTCAACAATTATTTATGTTCAGGCCCAGAACACTCTTTGTTTATACATCAGAGTAACTTGTTTTCACTGAGATTTTCAGCTTTAGCATAAAAATAGGGAAGATTTTAGAGGACTCTTAAGACTATACAGAGAAATAATCTTTATAAGTGTCTCATATTCATTCAGTCATGATTTTACTCACTATTTCTTCATATAAACATTTATTAAGCTCATGTGTACCTGCTCCCTGGGAACAGCACTCCCACTACTACTATTAGTAATAACATCCAGCTCTTTTTTTAGAGCTTAGTATGTGCCATATACTATTCTAAGATTTTATATATGTTAACTTATTTTAATACAACAACTCTATGTGGTATTTCCTGTTCTTATCTGCATTTTCCAAAGGACTTGTATAGAGTGGTAAGGTCATAGTGATTTCATTTTTTCCTTAGAGGCTATAAAGGAGCAAAGTGTTTATGATAAATCTTAATTAATTAGGTTTAGGAACTTCAATCCTAGTAGTGTTAATAATCACTAAAATTCATTGAACATTTAATTTTGTGTTTAATATTATATATATTTTACTTTTCACTTCTGCATAATTCATCATTATCTTCTTTGTTCTGATGAAGAAATTGAAGCTTAAAAAGGTTAAATCCGCTTGGAGGTGGAGGAGCTGGGATTTGGGTCAAGGTCTGACTGCCGCTGCACTCTGTTGAGGGGTCCCAAACCCTAGTCCCAAGTCTGGTGCTACGTAAGCAGTAGAGAGTGTGGAGGGAAACGGGCTAGTGGAAGCCCAGGCAACTGGAGAGCTTTTCCCCCAGTGGGGCCAGAGTCTCTGGATCTAGTAATTTTTTTTTTGAGAGAAGTTAAAAATCTAGGCTTTTTATGTAAAAGTTTAAATCTTAAAATCTTGACAGTTCAGTATGAATTGTTTGCCTACTGGATGCAGCTTGTGAATGTTAGTTTGTAACCTTCATGCGCTATGTTGCCTTTAGTAGAATTTGTTTTGAGGTATTCCTTCTAACTTCATCCCATTGAAAACTAGTGAGAATCGATGAAACAACATTAACAGGATAGCATCAGTAAAATTTCATCCTTTAGGGCCGGAGTCCTCAACCCCGTGTCTTCAGACCAATGCCAGTCAGCCACCTGTTAAGAACTAAGCTCTGAGCAAAGCTCCCCTGAGCTCTGCCCCTCTCTCTCCCCCCTACCCACTCCCCTTGCACTGTCTTCCACAAAACCCATCCCTGGTGCAAAAAGATTGGGTATCATTGCTTTAGTGGGATAAACAGACTAGATGAAATGTAAGTATTATTTTTTTGTAACTGTCTATAGTTCATAATGCATCTCAGATGAGTTTCAGTTGAATTTTGTTTTCAAGTTACTGTGGTGGGCATAGTCTAGCACAGATCATGAGAATCAAAGAATTAAAAATTAGACTAGAATCTTAAAAATTTAAGCAGGTATTAAAATACATAAGTGTTTATTGAAACTCTCTCTCTTAATGTTCTTCCTCTGGTAACAAAACCTTTCATTTCCTCCTTTCTCTACTCCTACACATTTCTTTTCCTATGCTGTGAATCATGTGGGAAGTTAAGATACATATAATTTCCACTGAAATGCCTTTATCAGATTACATGTGGAATTACATAATATGTGGAATGTTGTGGCTTTTAATGGAATTTAACACAATTAGTCAAAGGCCTTTATTTATATGAGGTACTACCAAGTGGCAAAGTTTTAGTGAATGGGAACTATTTGAGTAAGTCAGTGGTTATTTGCTTTAGTTTATCAAATGCTTTTATGATACTTAAAATTTAAATAAAATATCCCTGGAGGCAACTTCAGTGTCATTTTGTAACTGTTTGAAAAAAATTCAAATTAGTTCTTAGAGGGTCCTTTCACAGATCTAGATTAAAGACCTAACCTAATGATTGTTAGTAACAAATTCACTGTTTCAAAATAATTTTTCTTAATGGGAAAGCCTACCTTATAAAGAAAGATATTTTATCCAAAATCAATAGTTCTTTAAAAAAAGAGTTAATAAATTATGAATTCTTTAGTGTGTCCTTTTGATCCTTTATTTATTATTTAATATGTAGGTAAAATACTTGTTACTAACTTAATTTTTTTGTTATAAGTTTGTTATGTTATAGGAGTGTTTTGATTTAGGGCATTTCATTTAATAGTGTTCAATTATTGGTCAACGTACAGCTTCACAAATTTAATAGAAAACAATTTATTATGTCTTTTTATTGTAAGAAAACTGTATGTTCATTATAGAAAAATTAAAAATAAACAAATTTGATTCCACCATACTGAAATGACCAGCAAAATGCTTTCTGTTTGGAGGGTTTATTTTTCCTTTTTCACTACTTAGCATTATATATTTGCCTTTTCTGTGATATTCATAGTATAGTAGATTTGTTTTTAAAAGACATCATATTGTTAGAACAGAGTTCAAATGCCTCTCCTTCATAGAGCTTTTTGTCCAGTAGCTGGAAGTAAATTCTCCTCCTTTCTAACTTCCATGTGACTATGCCTTTGTCCCTTGTGGTTACTTTGATCTTACCCCAGACTTCTTTGAGGGCAAGAACTATCTTCTATTTATCTTCATGTTCTTACAACATTCACTGAGTGTTGAATGATAATACAAAAGTAGATTTTCAATTCACTTTGTCCCTTGCATCTACCATTTGAAGTAGCAAAATGGTAGCAGATATATGAATGTGGTTTTTATCATTGTAATGGGTAATTCCAATAGGGCTTTTGTGGAAATGTGATTATACAAAGAAATCACTGAAGGTTATGCTGCTAATCTTTCTTTCTAAATCTAAAGATTTACCTGGTGTCTCATATCATAATTAATAAAGATTTATTATTATCAGATATGTCAAATAACTGTAATTTGAAGGGGAAATTTTGCTAAATAAATGTCTATATACAATATTACAGTATTAGAAATCTACAAAAGAAATACTGAATTATCATTATTTTATCATTAACCTTCCAATAGAGCATGGGAAATATGAAGTAAAAACTTTTAGATATGGTGGATCAGGTATGGTATTATTTAGATTAAAGGAAATTTATATGCTGGAGATGATTAGGTCTTTAGAAGTAATTGTCTTCTTTGTGGGTAGGAAACTGGAGTTTTGGGACATAAACAATTGGACCAAGGTCATAAGACTGCCGTGTAGCAAATACTCATTACTAATGTGTTTTCAAATGTATTTTGAATGAGTAAATTAAATGTATTATGTATAGAAGGTGTTCATAACTTTGCCACTTGTACTTTAGGAAAGTTATTACCAAAAATTTTTACCATTAATGTGTATATTAGAAAGTGGAATGCTTGTATTCTTTAAAATATTTATGCTTTGGAGAAAACTTAGAAGACATAATACTTTTAAAACATGGCAATGTAAGGAAAGATGAAATAGAATGGGTTCTAGTAGTTTTGTTTCTAGCAGCACTTTGGCTTGTAATTGGAAGGTAGCTTTATGGAAACTTTTCAAGTTGGGAGAAGATTTCAGCTGGAGTGTCTTAGGGTCACTTAAAAAAAACCCTCTATATTAAAATAAAATGTGTCCAAGCTTTAAAGAAAAGATCTCAGAGTTTGCAGATGATCCTAAAATTGGAGCTAGAGGAAATAATGAGGAACAATGCAATCAGATTCAAAAAGATTTGGATTGTTTAGGTGATTGGGCCAGCAGATGGCAAATGCAGTTCAGTGTAGACAAATGTAAAATAATTATCTTAGGAACAAAGAACCAATCATACAGCACACTGATCAGGAAAAAATTTGTGGGTTATTGTAGGAAAACCATTGAAACAGTTAACCCGGTGCACAGCTGCAGCAAAAAAGGCAAGCAAGAAACCAAATTAGCAGACGGATAGAATATAAAGCAAGAGGCAATACTTATAGTGTATTAAGAAACTTGCTAGACCCCATCTAAATTACTCAGTCTAGTATTGGTTGATGGAACCACTTTAGAAAGAGTAAATTTTTGCCTTGGAAATAGACTCGAAATTGTAACAAGCAAATCTAATAATGTTAAAGAGATTGGAACTATTTTTTTATGAACTTTAAATTTGTGAACCTTTGTAGATATGAGCAAGACACTGAGTCAAAGTAAAGGTACTTTCAGGTCTCTCCACTATCAAAACTTGACCTTAGTGGAGGACGTGTATGGTTTCAGTTGCCTTCTTTCCAGTTTAGGTAGAAGTCTGTCCCTTACCTCTCTTGACTAAAGAAGCCTAAGCTGGTATGAGGTATTTCTACAGCTCGAAAGCTGCACTGCAGCATCTAGAGCCATCGTGGGCACGAGATCTAAGAGCTGCTGCTGAGATGCTCCTTCCTGGCCTACTGCTCTTTTTTTTTTTAACTTTTTCCTTTTTTTAAAAAAAATATTTATTTATTTTTAGAGAGGCAAGGCAGGGAGATAGAGAGAAAGAGAGAAACATCAATGTGCGGTTGCTGGGGGTTATTGCCTGCAACCCAGGCATGTACCCTGGCTGGGAATCGAACCTGCGACATTTTGATTCACAGCCCGTGCTCAATCCACTGAGCTACGCCAGCCAGGGCTGGCCTACTGCTCTTGATGCAGTAACATACCTCACAAGCTTTATCCCAGGCTGTGGAGGCAGGACTTTGTGATTGGACTTTCTTCGTTCCTGTACATGCCTGATTCTCCAACCTTGTCTCATTTTTTTTTTTTTTTTTTGCTACTCAGTACTCAGCCAGTCAATTCCATTTTGACATGATTATCCAGAACATGTTTGTTTATAACCAAGAACTCTAAGTGGTGCAGTGATAGCATTCTGTATTTTAGCTTTGGCCATTGCATTGTTTTTGTTGCTGTTGTTCAGTATGTTTGCTTTGTTTGGAGTGGTGTTGGAGGAGAAGAAAGCTGAAGTGCAAATATCTATCCTCCTCTCCCTTCCTTGCTTCCTCCCTCCCTTTCTCTCTCTGATCTTTCCCATAGTTGAAAGGAAGAAGGGAGAATTTGTACCAATACCACAGTATCTGCAATTCTTATGTAAAATTTAACTTTATCCATGAAGGTGAATAGTGTCACTTTGTTAAAAATGGTGTTTGGTATTTAGCCTATCTGTAAGAATAGTATGCACATTTTATTATATTTATATTTGGTATTTTTTTTTAAAGATTTTTATTTATTTATTTTTAGAGAGGGAAGGGAGAGAGAGAGAGAGAGAGAGAGAGAAAGAAACATCAATGTGCGGTTGCTGGGGGCTCTGGCCTGCAACCCAGGAATGTACCCTGGCTGGGAATCGAACCTGGGACACTTTGGTTCCCAGCCCGCGCTCAATCCACTGAGCTACGCCAGCCAGGGCTATATATTTGGTATTTCTGAAAATCACTTTCTTCTTTTATTTTGAAGGAAACTTAATGCATGATTTTCTTAATGTCACATGAGTAATAGAGGGTAGAGTGTGGAATACTGCATAAAGTTTTCTTTTGGCTTATATTGCTATTGATTTGAGACATTTATTGAATGAAATATTTTGAAAAATAGCACTTGTAGTTTAGGAATAGTGGATTATCTTTTAAGTTTGTGGTAAGTTGATTGGTTAATATTTGGAATTGATTTTTATCACACAAGCAATGTTTTAAATAGCCTAGTTTTAAATAACCACTAATAGTAAATAAAACCACTATTTAAAACTATTAAACAATTTATCGCATATGCCGTATTGACTTATTTTTTAGTTAAAGTATTAGCCTAATATATGGATGCTTGAGACACAGCCACACTGAGTAAACTAGGGGAAAAAGTAATGAGAGCCTCTTTCCTTTTATTTTTTCAGAAGTGGTGTGCAGGCCTGTTCCTTGGAAAATTTTCAAAATAATAATTTGATTTTGAGTTTTTTCATCATTTTTAAAAGTGAAATGGAACCTTCCCAAAAGAAAGATATCCTCAAGTCTGTTATTCATACACCTGCAGGCTGCCAGAACTTTCATGACCCTAAAACCTGTGTGTGTCATGGCATGTCCTGCCTTCCAAAATAAGTATTCCATGATTCAGATTTGACATCTTCATGTACCCACTTTGTCCCATATTATATGTAAGTATGGGCAGTGTTAGGAGAAAAGAACTGTGTGACTGACCTATTTGAAACACCCATTTAATAGTCCTTTTTTAGAGATTATTCTTTTATGAAGAGAGTATTTAGTTCTTTGAAATGTTGGCTAGTATGTCTTGGTGAAGGAAAACTGTTCTAGTGTTCTGGGAAATATCTTTGGTTGTGTTGCAGTTAGGGACTGCCTATATCACATATGTCTTATAATAAAGAAAATCAATATACTTAGAAAATTAATTATGTTAAGTATATGAGTATTAAAGGTAATCGAAGTTTTACATTCTAACCTTTACATTGTTTGACATCTTTGTATAATGGAATAGCATGTGAATCATTTTTTTTAGAAAATAAAACTGATCTATCTTTTTTTAAAGTTTATTTATTTACTTTTAGAGAGAGTGGGAGGGAGGGAGAAAGAGACGGAGAGAAACATCAGTGTGTGAGAGAGACATTGGTTGGTTGTCTCTCACATGCCCCCAATTGGGGACCTGGCCTACAACCCAGGCATGTGCCCTGACTGGGAATCAAACCAGCAACCTTTTTGTTCCCAGGCCAGCGCTCAATCTACTGAGCCACACTAGTCAGGGCCGTGAATAGTTTTTTCTACATTATGTACTTGTATAGAAAGAGATGTATGAGGCATGGCCTCGAAATACTTAGCAGATGATTACATACTGCAGTTGGCCTACTGGACTGCTGAAAGACTAATCTGCATGTCTGCAAGGTAGCATAATGGTCCTTTTAGCATCAGTGTCAAGACCAATACCCCAACCTCCTTGCCTTCCCTAAATGAGTTTATTGTATTGATCTTGCCTGCACTGCAGGTTCCTCTTATGGCACAGGGTCTGCAGGTAGTCATTTCTTTTGCCACTTGCAATTGAGCTCATCTGCTGCTGGGGTGGGGGTGAGAGGGTGGGGCTGATAACTTTCGGGATTCCTAGTCAGTTCCTGCATAAAAAAACATGCCTTCACTTTCAGAGTGCACAAAGGTCTGTGACTAATGCCTGCTTTATATACTACTGTTGGATGTTCAAGGGCTGCTTTTTCCTAGCCAAGACCCTCTTTTTTAAAAAAAGTTACTGTTCAGTTTGGAGTCAGTTCCAAAGATCAATGGCTCTGGATAGTTTATCTTTTTAGTGAGATTTTTTACATTCAGCTATTTTTGCCTGCCTGTTCGCCTGCCTATCTGCCTGCCTTTTGCCGTCTTTTCCTGCCCTCCCTCTCTTCCTCCATTGCTTCTTCCTTCCATTTTTGTGTGTGACAATTTTGCTTATTTCTGGCTTAAAGAAAATGGTTGTTAGAAAATTCCTTGTAAAAATGCAACTTGTCAGTTTATTGTAAAAATATTAAGTAATTATTAATAAGGAATTAAATATATTTAAAATTTTTAATGTAAAAATAGGATCTTACCCATCTATTACTATTTTTTGTTAACAGTAATGGGCAAGAAATATAAATCTATATCATCTCTTTTAAAAGTTGCATAACAGTCTTTTATTTAGCCAGTTCCCACTGATGACAATTTGGGTCATTAGAATTTTTCACTATTATGTATAACACTGCATTCAAAATACTTGTGACAAAGTTTGTATATGTCTCTCATTATTTCTAAAAGGATAAATTCTATAAGTGGAATTGCTGCTAAAAGGGTAATAATTACATTGTTAAGGCTCCTGATACATTGCTAGAATATACATGTTTCACTCCCACCAGAAATTTTTGAGGGTCTTGTTTATTTCCATATCATCAGCAGTCTTTGCAATACAAAAAATACTTTGCTAATTTTATAGGTGAAAAGTAGTACCTTGTGTTAATGTATGTGTTTAATGCTATTGACCATTTGTATTTATTTTATAATCTCCTTAATATCACTTGGCTGTTATTCAAGTGTTTTTCTCAGTACTAAACTACATAATAAAAGTGACCCTTTTCTGGCATGTTGGCATTTTTTTTTCTGTATTTCATTGTGTATATATTTTTTAAAACTACTGAGTTGAAGTATTGCTTTGTTTATGTTTTGTTTTATTTTGGGACTATCTCACCCTTCAAAATTTAATCAAATATCCTGGCTGGCGTAGCTCAGGCTGGATTGAGCGCGGGCTGCAAACCAAATTGTCGCAGGTTCGATTCCCAGTCAGGGCACATGCCTGGGTTGTAGGTCATGGCCCCCAGCAACCACACATTGATGTTTCTCTCTCTCTCTCTCTCTCTCTCTCTCTCTCTCTCTCTCTCCCCCTTCCCTCTCTAAAAATAAATAAATAAAATCTTTAAAAAAAAAGTTCTCTTGAAAGCAGGGTTGCCAGATTTAGCAAATAAAAATGCAGGATGCCCAGTAAAAAAAAAAAATTAATCAAATATGTCTTGTTGTATTAAAAATCTTATTTTTAGTATTAAAATCTTTTTAATTAAAATTGTTTTAACATTTAGAATTTTTAACTGTTTTATAGTTTTGGGACATACAGTCTGCATTTTCTATTTATTGTCTTTGCAGACATTGATGTACATATAAACTCACAATCAGAAATGTAAAGAAAAGAGCACTGAACTATTGCTAGCTGACTGTGACCTTGAGTCTCAGTGTCTGTGTCTGTAAAGTGAAGGTATTTGGTACACTGCTGTTCATGTAGTTATTTTGTCCAAGAACTACAGTAAGAAATAAAATTTAAATCATAGCCCCAGAACTCGTGCATATACACACTCATATACAGATATATGTTTGTGTGGTAAAACATACACTACATGTTCTACTTTTTTGTGTTCATATCATACCATGGAAGGCCAGACCAGCAAAAAAACCTGCTGTATGTAACTTACCATATTTTTGGATTATAAGATGCACCCCCCAAACTTGGGAGGAAAATGGGGGTGCATCTTATAGTCTGAATGTAGCTTACCTGGCTAGTGAATGTAGTTTACATTTACATTGGTGAAATATTATGTTCTTTTTGTCATTAAATATTTTACCACATTCTTCAAAATTTTTTTCCTACTCTAAAACCAGGTTTGTCTTATAGTCCTAAAAATATGGTACTAAATTGCTTTCATTACCCCACAATGGGGTGTGATCTAGAGCACTGGACACTCAAAAACCCGTAGTGCTGACCAGATAACAGATGCAAGTATCTTGCCACTTTAGCATAGTAGAGGGCCTGGGTCCTATATAGAGGCATTCAAAGCAAAATAAAACTAAACTCATAAGGTCAATAAACATTTTCAGGTGGAATTTACTTGCTAATTTTGGCTCCTAACCTAGGCTAAAGGGAAAAACCCCAAAAACAAAATATAAGCTTATTACTCTATCAGATTGCTATAAAATGTTTTAAACAAAACAGTGCACATTGTGAACCACAGAACATACTTTGAGTAGCATTGATGTAGATGCTGATCTTTAGATACTTTCCAGTACCTTTGTGTTCTAAAAGTCTGTGGCTCTGTGACAACTCTAGACATGGAAACTAGGAGATGAAATGGCCTCACTCAGTTATTCTGATTTGGTAATATAATGATGTTATAGAAACAAACCTCCTCCCCTGGGGTCTTTTCATTTTTTATTATTATTTTTTAAATTTTTTTACGCTGTGGTTCTTTGCCCACCACTGGGTTAGAGACTGTGGCTGTCAATGCCAGAGTTTGGTAAAAAGGAAAGGAACTATTTATTCAAAAGTTATACAGGTTTAGAGTAATGGTGGAATGTCTTTGTTAAATAGCAAAGTTCCTTTAAAACACCCAGAAACACACACACAGTCCTGCCTCCCCTTGCCCAACCAGGCCAGTCAGGGCCTGGACTCCCATTCTTAATCCAAAACCTCATCCTCATGGTGGGCCAGTGGGAGTCCTTCAGCATTCTTTCAGATCACTGGGAAGAGAACTTTGCATGACTGCTACATATTGCTTTCCTGCTTCCTAAGCCACGTGGTCAAGAGAGTCCCCATTCTGGTCCCAAAACCACATGGTTAAGCCCCTACATGACTGCTGGTCTGGGTTTAAATCCCAGCAGGGATCTTCCTTCGTAACCCCATTTCTGACTTCTTCCACAGTAGGCTTCACTTGCCAGTAGTTTGGTCTCTTCTGCCTTTCTCATCTACCATTGTTAGTCCAGGCAAGCGTGGCCTGTGGTATGGAGCAAACCATCTCCAAGCGCTTGCACAGGTGCTTTAACAGGGGGAGCTACCTCCTAGCTATGTCACAGGTCAAAATCATGCAAATCTCCCTGGCTCTGCGAAGGCTATGAAGCTAGCCTGCTGTTATTGATCTGCAAAATAATTCTCAATCTCTGTGCTGCTGCTTTTCCCAGCATCCAAGCCAGGCTTGTGGTGGGGGCCTGGGGCCTCTCAGCCTATGCTCTGTTAAGTATACACCTTGTTAAGCCTATACCCCCTTACAATGATGGCTCTGATGGCATCTGAAAAATAGAAACATGAAAGAGATTGTTCTAGGTATCTGAGTTACTCTGGAGGTTGATTAAAGGTGGAGGTGAACTTTGACCTTTTCCTGTCAAGCAAAGGTGATGGCACAATATACCAGCAACTATGTCCAAAACCAGAAAATGCTGATGAATAACCAGTGAAAAATCATACAGAAGTTTAGTGTCATTGAAAAAGTACAGCAGCATTTGTATACCTACTAATCTTGCCTGTGTATGCACACAGAATTATTTTTATGACTTGATTGTCTAGTTTTTGGGGCAAAGACTCGTATACCTACAAGAGAGATGCTGTGATGTACAACCATTAAGGCTCACTCTGGTGACTTGGGTAATTGTAATGGAACCATGGAGCCATTAGGCTCCAGATGGAACTTTAATCTGGCTTCTGATTGAGCCAAGTGTCCTTGTAGAGTCTCTAAGCATCTGTTTTGGAAATATATGTGACATTATTCAAAATTTGTACAAATTAAGCCACCCTTGGGTTATAATTCAATTTTTCTTTATTGAGAAATGTATTGTAAACAGTTTTATGCAATCAAGTAAAACTAGCCTGTACCCATTATTTATTTGCATATTAACTGGTCATTTGTATTTTTGTGATTGTACTCTTAATGGATTTAAGAAAGCTTACATCTAAAATTGTTTTTTGCTTATAAAATCAGAAGACTGTTTCCGAGTTTTAAATAGCTTCCACGTTGGTACTTATTTTTGAGAGACTATTTAAAAATGCATAAAATTATGGTGATTTTACCTTTGAATGACAGACACCCCCAAATAATCTGCCTTATTCCAGAATGAAGTTTATTTTCTCCCGTAACAGAAATTCAGAAGTAGGGGAGACTCTAGGGCTTGGTCTCCAAACACTGTGTGAACAGATACCGGTGTGGTTTATCTGTTCATTTATTTAGCCTTATACTGGTTTCCTTTGTGGTCACAGGATGGCTGCCATTCCATAGCTGGAGCAACAAACATCCTTCAGTTCCAGCAGAGAGAGAAAGCAAGAATTTTTCCCCTCATTGAATTTTGAAAGTTTTTCCTTTTATTTTATTAGGCTAGTTTAGACCACATGTTCATATTAGTCTAGTTTAATTAATTATTCTCCCATTTACAGATACGCAGAAATTAAAATCATATTGTAGGAAGAAATACTCAGGTATTTTATAGCTACTTTGGTTTTTCTTAAGTAGAGACTGGAAAATTACTTCTTATTTATTTACTTTAAAGATTTTGTTTACTTATTTTAGACAGAGGGGAAGGAGGGGAAAGAGAGGGAGAGAAACATCCATGTGTGGTTGCCTCTCTAGGTATGTGCCCTGACTGGGAATCAAACCAGTGGACCTTTTGGTTTGCAGGCTGGTTCTCAATTCACTGAGCCACAGCAGCCAGAGCGAAAACTACTTTTTATATTGGGGGTAATAAAAATTACCTGGCCCAGGTGAGGTGTGAGGAGATTGCATTATTAAATAAATGTTAGTGACGTTTTCTCGGGAATATATTCTCTGAAATATATTACCACCACTATTTGTTCCTTCCCTCAAAGAAAGTGGTATAGTTCTTTCGACCCCTGGTCCTTAGCATATATAGTTAAGTTTAATTTTTTTCATGTAGTGTAATTCACATACAGCAAATATTTAGTTATAACAACTGAGAATGAGTACTGGAAATGAAGAGTTATAAATTCATGGTACAAAGATCTTACCTTGGATTTAAGTTAGGAAATACTGAAAATGCTGATGCATAAGAGAAACTGTCCTGAAGGAGTAATTACAGCAAATGTAGATTTTAGTTTTGTCTATTCCAATGTGGTAGTATTTGTATGCACATTTTCCTGAAGGGTATAAAGCTGTATTTTCCTGCCAGTTCATTCACTGTTAAATTTCTTTTGCCCTTTCGTGGTCAAAAATGCATTATTGCCAATACCATTAATTTGGATTTTGTGATTAGAAGTAGTTTTAACTATAAACAACTCAATAAGCAACTACTAGAATGAATAAGTACTTATTTACCTCTTTAAGAATTTGAAAAACAGTCAAAATGTTCTAGATGTCTTCCTTTATCTCTGCCTCTGATAGGTCATGTTAATTTTCCCTGTTTCTTACATCTGGAATCAGTTCTCTGCATTCTGGTTTGGATCCTACTTATCTCTTACTTGGATTTCTCAATCTCTGTGCCATGATATTCATATGACAGATACTATTCTTCACTTTTTAAAAGATTTATTAGAATATAACACCTCTCAATGTGAGTACATATACCCACCCACTTTAGTTTTAGAGCTTCGTTGTATTCCAAAGTAGGTATTTGTCCCGTATAATTTTAAAATAGCCCTTGGTGATAAATCTCATCATGTTACTCTTCTGGTTAAAAGTCCCCCTCCTGTCCCCTTCAGTGGTGATTCTTAGGGCAGGGAACATTCATTTCCCAAGGACGGGTAAGTCTGAATGGCGTGTGGGCATTTTAAAGCTCTCTCCATAAAATTTTGATATACTCTTTTGGTTGAGGATTTCTCTTGTAGTGGGAACTGTAACCATTTCAGATATCAGTGATGACAAAAGGTTGTAAACTCCCTAGTGGTTTGACCTTCTTACCCCCTGCAATCTAATAATTTTGAACAGCTTGCCTTTCCCTTGGCTGGAAATCTGTTTTCTCTTTTACTTCTTTGCATTGGTGTGTCTTTTTACTCTGCTCAATACCCTTCTTTTCTGTTTGTATTCATCCTGAAACTTTATCCCACAATTTTCCTTCTTCTGGATTTTTACACTGCTCTTGAGCTTTTTACCAAGAATACTTGTAATTGCTTTTAAACTTTCCTCTAGTAAATTTTAAGCTGCTTGAGGACAGAATGGTGTTATGATCTTTACAGTTTTAGTATGTAATTGTACATAGTACATATGATAGGAGATGAATTATCTGATTACATGAATGACATCTAGTGGAATTATTATAGAAATATTCTAAATACATTTACATTTTTGCGTAAAATAGCTAGGAGAGTTAAATGTTTAAATCTGCACGAGGAGGAGCAGAGCAGAGATATGCAAAGTCTCTGAAGAGGCTGAGTGACGGGTGGTGTTGCAAGCTTGGTTGCCTCCTGATTGATGCAGCTTAAATACGATATGCCCCTTCAGGGTGGGTTGTGGATTGTTCTCCCATTATTGTAAAAGGAAAAGCCCAAAGGTTGAAGTTGATCATACTTACCACAGTATTGGCTGGAAGATTTTTAATATTCCAGTTTCTACCTCTCAATAAAGAGAAACATGCAGGGAGTTGCAGATGGATACTCCAGATTTTCTTCACAGGTGCAATAGTGATTAAGAGAGAGACTTGACAGACGGGGTTGCATTGCTGTCTTTGCTACCTGCTAGCTGTGTGATTGTGGGCAAGTTTTTCATCCGCTTTGTGGCACAATGTATTCATCTGCATACATGGCGATGATTATAGTACCTACATCAAAGGGTTTGGTGAGATTTAAATGAGACGATATATATAAAACTCCCAGAACCGTTCCTGTTGTAAGTACTGTGTATTAGTACTTACAATATTAGTACTTATCTTATTTAGGTTATTTGACTTCCTGCATAGTTTTGTCTGCCAGAAGAGAATGTGCTTGTTATGCCATTACAAGGCTTCCAGTCCTATGACACAAACTGTTCCCAGTTCTTTGGCATTTATTTTTCATTATATGACAAAAGACTCAAGAGTTAAGCCTGTTTCTTGACCTTGATTAATGTTTGTTTACCATAGTCATGATCCCATTCTTGAATGTTCTGTCAGAATCCACTTTCTAGCCAGCATTGCTGAAAGGCAGACCTGGAGCTTATTAAAGCCTTAAAGTAATAACCGCCCTCCCGTGGCACTTTTTGAGAGCCAGCCCTTGTGTTGCCCCTGGACACGGCCACACCTCTTCCCAGCAGCACTGTGGGCCCAGGTGCTTGAACTGTCCCCCTATTTGAACACGTATTTCTGTATGTATGTAGCTGTATGTTTGACAGTAACTGAAATATCCAGTTCATCTTTTTCTACTGAAAAAATATATGAAAGTGTGTGAAGTACATTCAGCCCACAAAATCTACTCATAAAAATAACCCACCAGTATTTGACATGTACTGGATTGATCTTGAGAAGCAGGGTCTGGGTTTGGGTCTATTTTATTTCTGTTTTACTTTGGACTATAAGGGCATCTGAAATTAGTTCAGTTTTAAAAGATGTGCAACAGGAAGATGAGTAGAAACCTGAGAGCAGGGCTTGATTTTAAGATTGTAAGTAAGACAGTCTTTTACTTTTGAGGCAACATAACAAAACAAACCTTTAGCTTTACTCTGGATACCACCTTTCGGCCTGGTTACTAACAGGGGTCTCTCTTTCTTTATCATCATTAGCTTGCATTGTTACTTTTCCTACTGCAGCAGCCAGGGCGGAAGGCAGGTTTCTTCAGAGATAACTAAGAAATTCAAATAGTTTGAGAGGCTCACAGAATCTGAAGCAACCCATCCTTTTCAAGCCAGATAGCGAGGTCCCTAGTTTACTGATGAGCTGGAGCCTAGTACCTACTCAAGGTCTCGTTCATTGTTACTGGTCTGGTTTAGAACTGAGCCGCCATGCCACAGAGGCTGGCTGGGTTCAAGACAGCTTCTTTAGGGAGTGAGTGTGAATGATTGTGACTGCCATATTCAGTAAAGTGTGTTAGTCTGTAGGCGCAGACAAGGGCTACCTTTGCTTTGCTCTTCTAGGAGAAGGTTGTTGTGTGAATACAGAAGTACATGATTTTATTTGCTGCATAATAACTATTTATTTCAGAACACAGCACCACAGACTGGGTGGCTTAAATAATGGAAATTTATTACTTCACATTTCTGGAGGCTAGGAGTTTGAAATCATGGAGTCAGCATGGTTGTTTTTTTCCTGAGAGATACAAGAGTGTGTGGTTTTTAGATCTTAATTATTTATTTAAACATCTCTTTGTTTTTGGTAATTAGCAGATTTACCGAAGACCATCATCTTATTGTTTTCGCATGGTGGTAGTAATGTAGTTGTACAGTGTTTGAATGCCAGAATGTTTAAATGGTTATTAAAATTGGTAATGTTTACAGAATTTATGCTGGTGGGTATCATTTAAGAAATTGATTCTTTTGGTCATTGTATACATACATTTTCAAGAAAGTTATTTCTAGTAGGAAGGTACCCTCTATAGAAGGACTTACAACTAGGAGTTTTATGTCCAGACACAAATTGACTTAATTACATCTCAAAATCGCTTATTTAATATTTTGTATTAAGACCTAAAGAGTCTGTTACAGATATAAAGTAAAATTAGTTCTGATTGAATTATCAAATGGCTTTAAGTCAGTGTTATTCTAATCATTCTGATAAAACTATTTTAATATATTTAAAATATAGTTGTAACCCATATGATTTCAACAATGTTTTGTTTTAATTTTTCCCTTTGACTTGTTTAATTTTAGGAGTCTTTTTAAAAAGATTTTATTTCTTTATTTTTAGAGAAAGGGGAAGGGAGGGAGAAAGAGAGGGAGAGAAACTTCAATGTGTGGTTGCCTCTCCCATGCCCCCACCTAGGGACCTGACCCGCAGCCCAGTCATGAGCTGACTAGGAATCAAACCAGTGACCCTTTGGTTCACAGGCCACCACTCAATCTACTGAATCACACTAGCCAGGGATGGCTTGTTTTAATTTTGGATTCTTCTGTTGAAAATGTCAAAACTAGTGTAAATCTTATTTAGCCTTATTTCTAAGACTTATTTATTATGACTTGACTGTTTGAGGAATCTATCCCTTTCCCCTCAATGTGAATTGCTCATATATCATTAAAGAGATGGAAATTTTATGAATTAAGTCTTATCATAAAATAACCCCTCCATTTCTTATTCACTTAACTTATTTCACAAGGTCCTAATGTATATGGTCATGGAGCAAGTTAAAATTAGTTGCTAGGTAGGCCTCTTCTTTCCTTCTCTTCTTTTCTCTCCTTCTTTCTTTCTCTCTGTTTTCTTAAATTATATTTTATTGATTTTGCTATTACGGTTGTACCCTCCACCCAGCAGGCCCACTCTGTCAGGCAATGCTCACATCATTGTTCATGTCCATTTGGTCATGTGTATAAGTTCTCTGGCTACTCCATTTCCTATACTGTACTTACATCCCCATGGCTATTCTGTAACTACCTGTTTGTACTTCTTAATCCTCTCACCTCTTCATCTATTCCCTCACACCTCCCTCCAATCTGGCAACTATGAAAACACTCTCCATATCCATGATTCTGTCTGTATTATTCTTGTTTGCTTAGTTTGTTTTGTAGATTCAGTTGATGGAGATGTGTTTATTGCCATTTTATTGTTCATAGTTTTGATCGTCTTTTCCTAAAAAATTCCCTTTAACATTTGATAAAGTAATGGTTTGGTGGTGATGAACTCTTTTAGTTTTTTCTTGTCTGGGCAGCTCTTTATCTACCCTTCAATTCTAAATGACATCTTTGCTGGGTGGAGCAATCTTGGCTGTTGGTACCTGCTTTTCATGACTTTGAATATTTCTTGCTAATCCCTTGTAGCCTGCAAAATTTCTTTTGGAAAATCAGCTGACAGTCATACGGGAAGTCCCCTGTAGGTAATGAACTGCTTTTCTCTTGCTCCTTTTTAAGATTCTCTCTTTATCTTTAACCTTTGGCATTTTAATTATGATGTATCTTAGAGTGGGCCTCTTTGTGGCCATCTTGTTTGGGACTCTCTGTGCTTCCTGGACTCAAGTGTCTATTTCCTTCACCATGTTAGGGAAGTTTTCTACATTATTTTTTCAAGTGGATTTCCAATTTTTTGCTTTTTCTCTTCTCCTTTGGCATCCCTATGATGCAAATGTTGGGGTGCTTGAAGTTGTCCTAGAGGCTGCTTACACTATTCATGGTTTTTTGGATTCTTTTTTTTCTTGTTCTCATTGGTTGTTTTTTGCTTCCTTATGTTCTAAATCATTGATTTGATTCTTGACTTCATCCACTCTACTGATATTTCCCTGTAAATTATTCTTTATTTCAATTAGTGTATCTTTCATTTCTGATTAGGTCTTTTTAATGCTGTTGAGGTCCTCACCAAGTTCCTTGAGCATCCTTATAACCAGTGTTTGGAACTCTGCATCTGATAGATTGCTTATCTCCATTTCGATTACCTCTTTTTCTGGAGTTGTGATCTGTTCTTTCATTTGGGCCATGTTTCTTTGTCTCCTCATTTTGGCAGCCTCCCTTTGTTTGTCTCTATGTATTAGGTAAAGCTACTATGACTCCATTTCTTGGTCATGTGACCTAAGTAGGTGTCCTGTAGGGTCCAGCAGCTCTGCCTCCCCTAACACCCAAGCAGTATACTTGAGGTGTTCACTTTGTGTGGGTTCTGTACACCCTTCTCTTGCGGTTGAGCCCTGAGTTCTTTTGGCAGGTCAGGGGAAGGGATTTGCCCAGGCCAGTCAGCTTCAAGGACTGTCTGTGACCACTGACCCCCAGCCTCCACACTCCATGGAGGATCCGCTGTGCAGGGGAAGGAGAGTCGTGTTGTGATGTAATCTGTAGCTGTCCACTGAGTGTACAGGCTCTAGGGTTTCCTGAGTGGTACAGGCCAAGGTCAGCCCCCACCTGTTGTCTGCCTAGGGTCACCCTTCATATGCTGTAAACCAGTCTGAGATGGCTTCTACCTGTGCTGGGCTTGGAGTTTCCCAGGCAAAGACAAGCCAAGAATCTAGGCTGGCTGCTGCTAATGCCAGGACTGGGGCCACTTAGCAAGAGGTATCGGGGCTGTCGCTTGTTTGAGAGAATTTAGGAAGTTGGTGAAGCATGAGCCAGGACCAGCCATTCATATGGAAAAGTCATAGTTAACAGTTTGGGTGGGCTCATAATGTGGGTGGGATAGAGTCTCAGGGGATCTCTAGGGTGGGGCAAACTGTTATCAGGTTGATGGAGTCTCAGGTATGGTACCCACCTGCTGGCTGTGTGGCTCTGAGGGGGAGGGCTCAGAAAAAGGACAGTGGCCTCTGCCCACCTTTCTATATGGGAGCAAGCTGTCCTGCAGCTATCACCCAGATGCCTGACACTTGAGTTCCTCCTATATGTCACTAGAGCCTTTCAAACTCCTACCCTGCTGCTGGAGCTCAGAAGGAGTGAGTCTGAGCAAGTCTGTGAACTGGAACTCCAGCCTGGGGCTCCTGGTGTCATGCTAAGACTCCTTGCTCCTGAGATATCCCTCCTGAGTTTTATGCATCACATGCAGATGTGGGACCAGCTGGTTCTGTATCACCCCACCTTTCTTACCAGTCTGGATGGATGCAGTTTGTTTAATTCTGTAGTTATCAGACTTCCATTCAGCTTGATTTCTGACAGTTTTGAGTGATGGTTGTTCCATATTTTAGTTGTTATTTTTAATGTGGTTGTGTGAGGAGGCAAACCGTGTTTACCTATGCCACCATCTTGACCAGAAACTTTTTCTCTGCTTTTTCGCTTTTTAATTTTAAATATTTAGACTTGCAGAAGCGTACAAAAATAATACTCTTTACCCAACTTCTCTTAATGTTAACACTTTATGTAGCCATAGTATAGTTTCCAAAATAAAGAAATTAATATGGTTACAGTACTATTAAATAAGTTGATTTTAATGTAGATTTCACCAATTTTTCCACTAATTCCTTCTGCTGTTTCAGGATCCATCTTTGGAACCCATGTTGAGCGTAGTTGTCATGTCCCCTTAGTTTCCCCTGTGTGTAGCAGTTCTTTAGACTTTCTCTTTTTTTTTTCACAACCTCGAGACTTGGGAAGAGTACTGATCAGTTTTGTTGTAAAATATCCCTCAGTTTGGGCTTGTCTGATGCTTTCTTATGATCAGATTGAGGTTGTGCTTTATTGGGAAGGGTACTACATATGTGATGTCCTCTGACGTCCTGATTGTATCAGTGGTCATGCGGTGCTTTATTATTCACTTAATTTTAAAAGTTTAGGTGAGATTCACGTAACATAAACCTAACCATTTTAAGGTGAACAGTTCAGTGGCATTTGGTATTCTGACAATACTGTGCAACCCAGCCCCTCTGTGTAGTTCCAAAACATTTTTGTCTCCTGGAAAGGAAACCTATAGCCATTAATCAGTTGCTCCCAATTTCTTCCTTTCCCTCCCCTTTTCCCCCCATTCTGTCTCTATAGATTTACTATTCTTGATATTTCATACAAATGGAAGCATACAATAAGTTTCTGGCTTCTTTTGCTTGGTATAGTGTTTTTAAGGTTCATCTGCATTTGGGCATTTACCAGTACTTTTATTTTTATTTCTTTATTTTTTTATGGCTAAGTAACATTGCATTGTAGTATATACCACAGTTTGTCTAACCATTCATTGATAGACATGTGGCTGTTTCTATCTTTTGGTTATTGTGACTCATCCTGCTGTGAATGTGTGCGTACATGTGTTTGTTGAATTGCTGTATCATGTGGTAGTTCTTACAAACTTTCTGGTTCAGGTATTTTTTAATTCTTCTGGTTTTTATTTGTATGAAGAAATCTAATTTTTAACAGAATAACGAGGGTACACAAAATTAAGAGCAAAAATATTTGTAGATTCTACATGTCAGAGTGAGTTGTGTTTTAAAGCCTGGAAGTATTTGTCATTCTGATTATGCTATTTTTTTTCTGGATTTGATTGTTGACAGATTTTACCTGTTTTTCCCATTCATAATAATAACTAGATACAGCAACTAGAGTTCATGATGAATTTGTTATATTTTCTGTATTACCAGTTGATGTTGTAGCTTTGTCCTTATTTTGGATATTTTATCTTCCAACATTCAGGAAATTGACTAGTCTAAGGAAACATCTGTAGTAAATACCCTGAAGAATAGTTTAAGGAAGCTTTTCATACTTTCATTTAAGATTTGAGATTTTTATATAGTTTAGAAACCTTCCTTTGATATTGATTGATTTTCACATTGTAAACACAATATAGTATTGACTGAAAAAATGCTTGCTCCTTTTTCATATAGCAGATAAAGGAGGGATGATAATTCTACTAGAAACCTGTGATAAGATAGCAAATGAGAAAGGTAGTCCTCTATTTCAGAATAGGTCAGTTAAAAAATACTATTCTTTTGTCCAATATTCTTTAATCTGGAGTGACTGAGAAACTTGTGTATAGTCCCTGAATATATTTCCACTAAATGGGGGTATAAGTTGTGTTCTTCAATGGCTTAAAATACAATCTTTGGTCTTTAATTTACCATGTTCCAAAAAGACCAGTCTTTGATGCTCAAACTCAGTTGACTAAGGAAATATCTCTTCCCCATGTGGTAGGAAGCTCTGGCACACCTGAGGCTTTCAGGCAGAGTCAAAAAGGATCTTGAACTTTTGATTTTGGTAAGAGTTTTAACTCTTGCAACCTTCAGCCTGTGTGGGCTTTCAACTCTAGAATAAAACTCATGGCCTCCTACCCTGGCTGGTGTAGATTGAGTGCTGGCCTGCAAACCAAAAGGTCACTGGTTCAATTCCAAGTCAGGGTACATGCCTGGGTTGCAGGCCAGGTCCCCAGATGGGGGGGATGTGCAAGAGGCAACTGATCAATGTTTCTCTTGCATATCAGTGTTTCTCTCTCTTTGTCTTCCCCCATCTTTAAAAATAAATAAAATCTTAAAAAAAAAGAACACTTGAATTTATTTTTTTTTTTAAAGTATGGCCTCCTGCTGGTCTGACGATAGACATATGTATTGTCACTCTAACACAATGCTCTTCATTTGAGCGGGGAGAAAATTTGAGAGTTTTTATGGAAAAGGAGTAAACTAATGGACAGATTATTTGAGAACAGTTTGAAGCTACAGAAACTTTTTGTTTCTGTTAGCAGTTCTTGAAAATCAAGCATTACCATGAGTATCTAGACTTACAGCTCTTGTAATGGAATTAATGGTAGAGAGGTATCTGTGAAGAATAAATGGTAGTATATATCTAAGACTCATGTCACTCCATTTAAAGTACATAGACTAGGGGAGCAGACTTCAGTTTCTTAGTACCTTTGTTCTTTGAGGTTGTTTTTTTCCCCTCTCTTCTCCTTCACTTCCAGGTCCTTTTGTGGTTAATTCTCTGTGGCTTGCAGTGTTATTTGGTGGTGAAACTGCCTCGGGCTGTTGCTGATATTTGGGCAGCTGTGTGATGAAGTTACACAGTAGACTGTGTTCAGGACTTGGAGTGCCTACACTCTGCGATGCCTGTTCATGATAAAACCATGTACTTAGCAGCATCCTTTTTTCTGGTTTTGGAATCTCACTTTTGTTATTTTAGAGTTGGAAATGTGTTAATTTTTTGTGTTCAATTTTAAATAGAGATGTAAAGAGATTTAAATGGTATTTAAGAATTCTTTAGGCATAGCATGGTGACTGTAGTTTATAATACTGTATTGTGTTTATTTGAAAGTTGCTAGGAGAGTAGATCTTAAGTTTCCCTTACAAAGTTTGTGACTATGTGGTAATAGATGCTAACTAGACTTACTGCGGTGAACATTTCACAATATATACAAATATGGAATAATTATATTATACACCTGAAAGTAATATAATGTTATACATCAATGATTAATTAATATCAATTATTAATAATAAAAAGTAAAAGGTTTTTTGATTCAAATGAAACAGAGAACCCACTTTAATTTTTAAAAATAAAAATTGAATAAAAACTTCATCAAACTAATTTTTGCAAAAGGTAAGATAATGAGTTCTTTATTAACTAGGAACATTATATAGTGCTATCCCAATAACAGTGTTTTTATTTTTTTAAAGATTTTATTTATTTAGTTTTAGAGAGAGGGAGAAAGAGATGGAGAGAAACATCAGTGTGTGGTTGTCTCTCCTGCGCCCCCTACCAGGGACCTGGCCCACAACCCAAGCATGTGCCCTGGACTGGGAATCGAACCAGAGACCCTTTGCTTTGCAGGCTGGCACTCAATCCACTAAGCCACACCAGCCAGGGCAACCCAATAATAATGTTTTTATAGTTAGTGAGTGATTAAACTGATCTGATGATATATCAGATAAAATTTTGTATGTGAACAAATTTGAAGGTGTGTTTTTTAGTCAGAAATTGGATTGCCTTGTTTAAATGAAGTTTAAAAGAATATGATAGAGATGCTGTACCCAAAGTCACTGTTTTAAACATTCAACACTCTGCACATGAAGACTTCAGAGTTACGTCAGTGGATAGTATTCATTAAAGATGATCCCTCTGACAAGGAATAACATTCCTTCAGCAACTTGAAACCAGCTGTAAAGAGGTGAGTATTTTAAAAAATACAGAGCCTCTGTGAGAAAGCCCTGCCTTGGAGTGGACTAAACTCAAAAGAGTGAAATACTGCTTTCTAGGAAATCCATTGATTCGTCGAGTGATCTCTTCTCCCCTCCCCCATTCCCTCTTCCTTGTGCATTTTTCCTTTACTAGTGGGGGGGAGTAAAAATCATTCTTACACGTTTGGAGTTATTGCTTTGTTGTATACTGTTGAAATTAAGCTGATAAATTAAAAACATGTCTTAATTACATGTGTATGTTTGTCATAATCACCAGAATCAGCTGTCTGTCTGCTACCTCTACCGCGTTCCCAGCCGCCATTACCTCTCACCTGGACTCTGTGGAAGCCCCTTAGCTCTCTGTGTGTACTAGCCTCTCTCTCTCCCTGCCAACTGTGTTCTCTACATGGTGCCAGAAGGATTCTTTTATAAGGAATGCCAGATCAGGCTACTCAAAACTCCACTTTTTATTAATTTCTAAACTGGTCCTACATGATCTGACTTCTCTAAGACCTGATCTTTACTGCCTTTTCCCAACTGTAGCCACAGTGGCCTCACTCATGTTCTTTGAACACTGTGAGTCTGCACTTCCATAGGGTGTTTGTGTTTGTCCTTCTCTTTGTCTGGGAAGCCCTTCTCTTAGATGTCCACGGGGCTTTTTACTCACTCTCTTTCAGTCTCCTCTTAGGTTATCACTCTGTCAGAGAGTTCTTCTCTAATCACCTTATATAAAATCATAACCTTAATTCTTTCTCCACTCTCAAACCTTCCTTATTCTCTTTACCTTAATTCAGTTTTCCCTGAAGCACGTAATACCATCTGAGTTAGTGTTTATTTGTTTTTATGTGTGTGTGTGTTATCTGTGTACCACCCTCTTTAGAATGTATACTTTATGAGGGTAGGAACTTTTATTTTTATGGCATATCTAGCTCTTGGAGCTAAACTTGGCACGTTGTAGGTACTGACTATTTGTTGAATAAGTGAATGAATAAGTAAGGGATAGAGAGTTTTAGGCAGATGTGAAAAGTGTGGATGTGTTTGAGGACCTGAACATACTTCCATGGGCATTTGAAGGTGAGGGTGGGCTTGGTAGGTCTCTTAGTCTCAGAGGACATGCATTACATGTACTTGTGTCAGCCTGGCTAAAGAAGTTAGACTTAGACTTTGTCCTTAGGTATCATGGATGCCACTAATTATGCAGTCTACACTAATACACTGAAAGTGTGACCAGATCAGCATTTTGGAAAGGCTGAGTGCTAAAGATGAATGAGCCCCGGCAGGGTGGCTCAGTTGGTTGGAGCGTTGTCCCATATACCAAAAAGTTGCAGGGTCGACCCTAAATTGAGGGTTCAGTCCCTGGTCGGAGTGCGTAAGGGAAGCAACCTGTCATCATTTCTCTGTCACACTGATATTTCTCTTTTTCCCTTCCTCTCTCTCTAAAACCAATAAACAAATCCTCAGATGAGGATTAAAAAAAACAAGATGAATGAGTTAGAGAGGAGCAAGACTGTAGGCATGGTGACCATTTGGTGAATAGTTGTCCAGGGGCATGATGGTGGTGACCTGAACTAGACTAGTGATATAGAGAAGGAGAAGGGACACATTAAAGTTGGCCTTGGTAACTGATTGGATATGGAACAAGAATGTTGCGTAAGAAACTGCCATGGCCAGCTGGGTGGGTATGAGGATACTCAGAGATGAAGCGAGGTTTGGAGGAAATAGAGTCCAAATTGTGTTTAGGGTGTTATATTGGCTTCCTAGGGCTGCAGTAGCAAAGTGCAGAAACTGGGAGGCTTAAAGCAACGGAAATGTATTGTCTTCATTCTTGGTCTAGAAGACCAAGATTTAAGGTATTGGCAGTGCCATGCTGTCTCTGTTTTAGGAGAGAATTCTTTCTTGCCTCTTCTAGGTTTTGGTGTTTGCAGGCAATCCCTTGGCATTCCTTGGCTTGTGGATGCCTCACTCCCATCAGATGGCTTTTTTTCCTCTGTGTGTCCTCACGTAGTCTTTCTTCTGTGTCTGTCTCCTTGTCCAAATTTCCCCTTTTTATAAAGACATCATTCATATTGGATTAGGGCTTACCCTAATGACCTCATTTTAACTTGAATACCTTTGTAAAGACCCTATCTCCAAATAAGGTCATATTCTGCTACTAGGGGTTAGGACTTTAAAATACCTTTTATTGATGAATGATAGAATTTTACTGAAAAAAATAATAGGATTTGATTAATTAATACAGGGTAGAAGGTTAAGAGGGAGAGAGGGCAAAGGCAAATCTTGAGTTATCATGCTTAATTGAGAGCATGCTGGTGCTATTGGAAGGAACAGGGAAATAAGGGGAAAAGGGAAAGAAATTTTCCAGACAAGGTGTGAGGGTAGAGGGAAGTGGGTTTTGTTGTAAGCCTTCTGAATTTGGAATTGTATGAGATAGATCAGTTCATGATCTAGTCAGAATTCAGGGAAGGGGTTGGCATTTTAGGTAATAGCTTTGTTATGAGAATGTTTTTGTTCTCAGAGGGAGAGATGATAGAGGAGAGGTAAGTCTAAAAAGAAAGCTAAAGAGAAAGAATTACTTTGTTGAAATGGATCCCTTCATCCATTATAGGAATAAAAAAGTCTCATGAGAAGATCTTTCCCTTTACTCTAAATGTCAATTCTAGTAATGTCTGGATAGGATTTAGTAGCTG
Source organism: Phyllostomus discolor (assembly GCF_004126475.2). NCBI lineage: Eukaryota > Metazoa > Chordata > Mammalia > Chiroptera > Phyllostomidae > Phyllostomus > Phyllostomus discolor. The sequence goes on from NC_040909.2 coordinate 26,083,661, forward strand.
AAGTGGTCGCTGCATGAACAGAAGTAGAGTTACCAGTTCCTGACAGCTGCGAGTCAGCCTCTGGGCATCTTGCTAAATTTTCAAATATAATTATACAGTAGACTTCCTTTAACAAATTCCGTGTTCCCAGCTATAATTATAACTGCTTTTCTTGCCTGTAGCCTGCTCTTTGTCTTACTACTCTCCTCCTTATCTCCCCCTGCTGGTTAGAATTATCCTCTGGTCATTTTTGGTGTCTGAGAAACTACGAAGCTCGTTTACTGCAGTTTTCTTTCCTAAGCATAGATTTTCCAGTGCACACCAATTTCCTTCTTTCAACTCTAGTGCAAAATACATTTATAATAATAAGTAATGTTTTAAAGCACAAGTTAGCCATATTCTATATTAAAAGTAATTTTTACTTTCAAAGAATATGGAAATACAAATTAAGTGCATTGTAGCTATCAACAGAACTGTCAGAAAACGACCACCACAACTTATCCATTGCCCATGGAACACCTAAGACTCCAAAGTCTTGCTCATGGCTGTGCTTCAGACAAATATTTTTTTTAATAAATTAAGGTTTATGATCGACAATGAAGTCATCATAAATCCTACAACCATAAATAATCCTGCAATAGTTTTCGGGACTCATCATGACAGTAATTTGTAAGATCAGAAATATGAGTGGGATTTCCTGTTCTCTCATCTATTTTTATCACCCAAATAAGTATTATGAAAATAAATCATTTTAAAAAATGACTTGATGTCCTTTACACATATATTATAATTTTGGGGTAATAAGCTTCAACAACAATGTATTTTCATGTCATTTAGATTATATTCTAAGTCATTTTAATGTCTTTCTTTAAAAATAACTAAAATGTGTAGATTTCTGAACATACAGAAGAAAAGGTATGCTTGAATTTTTAGGCTGCCATGGAAATAGTCCAGAAGGAATCAGGGACCTATGTCGGTAATACATTGTATATGTATTTTTCATCATTAACTTGTTCATTAAGAGTATGTGTTATATGTCAGGCACTGTGCTGGGTGCTAGTATTCTGAGGTTTTCATTTGAAGAACTAGATTTAAAGGTATGCTTACACATGGTTGACATATGCTTGGGGACACACAGTAGAGTATTCAGTTGCCTATTAAGATAATTCTGTGTATTCTGGGTAGTTCTAAATATTACAAAGTTGGACACTTTCACACAGTAATTCTCTTACACAATAATTGGTTGACACTTTTTGACCTCATTTGTAAGACTGCAGAATTTAATGAACAAATGAGAATAAATTTTAGATAAATAAGGCATTTCCTTGAAATGTTTAGAAGTAAGCTTTGAAGCCTTTTAGCATTAGATTGACAGCTTTTCCTTTTGTGAGAGAAGTGAATAAGGCAGTATTTCATGTTTGCGGGTGCTCATCCTGTCATAGGGGTGACAGAGCTCGCAGAGCAGAGCTTTGGAATTCACTACTCTAGGGGAGCTCTCCTCACCAGTATAATTTTATGCTCACGTGGTGAGGTTTCAGGTTGAGGAATGAGATTGGATTTGCAGGGGCAGAATTTTTGCTGTCCTTGTTGTTTCAGTTCCTAAGGAATGCTTACCCCATAGCCTCAAATGTGCTGTGGTATTAGTTACTTTAAAATAGACTTCTCAAGACTCTTTATTTGGAAAACCTTAAATATGCATCGTGATGCATTACTTGCAATAAAAAATGAGGCTACAATTATATAAAACAAAACACTACAGCTGCTGACAGATGTCATTAACAACTTACTCAAACACAGAAATCTCTCTGAAAGAACTGCTAGACGTCTGATTCAGGGAGTTAAGGTGAAATTCAGTTGTCCAGGGCATTTATTATTATTTTTTTGTTTTTGTGGCCATAGCCTTTTGATAACTTACTGGGACCTTGGTATTTCATACAGATTTAAAACCATTCTTCTGAATTACACTTAATAAATGTAGCAGGAATCAGGGAAAATAGCAGATTACCGTGAGGCAAACACTACATTAATAGTTGTAGGCAAGATCCATTAATGAATGCCGAAAATAGGGTGAAAGTTTGAGGAGAAACAGACTATTTGCATAGTTGAAAAGTAACTCCTCAAGATGTTTAATAATTTCAAAGGGAAATATAGTAACCTTACAGAGAAAAGAGCTGGCAGACACCAAGTGATTTGGATTAGCATCACCAATAAGAAGATATATTAATGAAATATGATATCTACTGAAGAGAGCACAATATCACTTATCTGATGTATTGTCAGAAATGTATAACCTCAGTGCAATCATGAGACAACATTAGGCAAACCGAAATTGAGGAACATTTTACAAAATAACCGATTGATGCTCTTCAAAAGTACGAGGGGCATGAAAGACAAGGAATGTCACAGACTGGAGAAGACTAAGGTGACCTGACAACTAAAGGCAATGTGGGATCCTGGACAGGGTGCTGGAACAGAAACAGTGGGAAAAACAGAAAAAAAAACATTAGTGGACAGCTGGAAAAATTTGAGTAAGGTGTGTAATTTAGTTAATAGTATTGAACCAATGTTAATTGTATGGTTTTGATAATTGTAGTGTAGGTACCTGTGATGTTAACATTAGGGGAAGCTGGTGAATGGTGTGTGGGAACTCTACTGCTTTTGGAACTTTTCTATAAGCATAACATTATTTCAAAGTAAAAAAATGTAAAAGCCCATTCTTCTAGAATCTGATAGTGCTCTTGAATTTACCCATGAAGCTTAAACATGATCCTCTATTATCATGAAGTATCCTTGGTTTAAAAAATAATTACTTAAAGTCCAGGGTAGACTCTTATTACAACCTATTTTGCGTAGTACTGTGTTTTATCTCATTTCCTCTAATCATCTTTTAATAACAGTTGTAGAGACCCAAGTTGTCTAAGTTGTTAATTGGCCTCTGTCATCAGTGGCCTAGTATATGGAAGTATTTGAAGATTAGAAATGATGACATTCAAAAGTGACATCAAAAGTGAATAAATAGCAGGTGTTTGGGGATGTGTTCCGTCATGATTTTATGAAAAATATGGCCACGTTTCCAAGATGTTAAATATAAAAGTGTTCTAAAAGTTTGTCCTTTTTCATACATACTGTACTTTTTTTGATGGGTTTCAGTTATGAAGAAATCTCTGGGAAGAAGTGGGCCATGGAATGAAGTTTTCGTTTTATAATGTTAAATACATAGCAGATCACCTGTCATCCATTTGAGATTAGAGGCATATAAACAGGCTTTCTAAATAAAAATCTCTAATACTACTGTCTGTATATGGAGAACTATTAGTTACACTTGTGTAGGGAATGTTTATGCCTTATTGTTGCAAAGAGAACTCCCAAACTAAACTTAATGAGGTCAGTCGCTCTGTTACTTTTTTTTAAAATTTCCACTTAGAATAGTGCTGGTGATAAATCAATACTTAATGAATAAATGAATGAATGAATGAACACTAAAAACTATGTAAGATGGATTTCTCTATTAATGTAAAATTCAGATGTCTACAATAATGCAAATTAGGGCAATTTAGAACCCAAGCCATAAATTTTAGGAAGTTTTCCAGAGAATTAACTCTTTCCTATACACTTGCTGTTAAGGGTGTCCTCAAACTTTGTATTCAGTAATTTAATGATACTGTGAATATTTTTGTGCCTGGGTTTGTTTGATTGTTTCAGCAGCAGTAGGGATGCTGTGATGGCAGGGCACACCATAGTCCTTGGAAAGTTCTTTAGAGAGTTAACAATTGTGTTTTGCCTGAGAAATTGAAATTAGGGGAGTAGAGAGAGCGAATGAAGAATTCTCCTATTTCTGGGATATAATTCTTAGCAATCTTGTAAAACTTATTCTAGCCAGAATATTTTTCTAAAACAGTTATTAGTATTGTTAACATCATAAGGAGAATTTAATGACGTAGTCAATTATTTGCTTTTACAGACTTCATCAGCCCTCTTGACCCAAAGGTATACTTTAAAAATGTCATTTTTTACTGGTTTGATAACTGATTTCTCTTTCCCCATCATGGCACATTATGTTTATCCTAGTAATGCTTCTTTCCATAGTCACTTATAAAAGGTAATGAATCGCCTTTAAAAAAAAGATTTGGTTAGCCTACTTTAAAGTCTTTGGAGAAGTAACCATGTGCAGTAGGCTGGGGGGGGAAAGGAGGGTTAAGTTTTCCCCTATTTAATAAAGTACTGAAGACTGTCCATAGGAAACTAAAATTGTTTGGAGTCTCGTTTAATCATTCACAGTTTTTATGTCTAAAGGAACATCAGTACTGAGTGGAAGAAATGATTTGTAATTTTTACTCGTTTTCTATGAGGAGCATGGGCCTTGTATTAAAAATACGCAGTTTTAATGTTATACAAACATTCATTTTTGTTTAAAACTTAGGGAAGACTGAAAAGAAAGTTGATAGGGATTTGGGTTCTAGCTCTGCCAGATACTGACTCTGGGATCTTGAGCAAGTCAGTTTGTCTTTCTGAATCTTTATTTTTCATGTGTGAAATATTGAAATTAAGAGAATCTTAAGGGAATCTTTCATGATTTTAAGGGTTACATTAACTAAACATGATAATATACATGGTAACACTAGGGCACTTTGCCTAATTCCTTTTTTTTTTTAAGAAAAATTTTATTTATTTATTTTTAGACAGAAGGAAAGGGAGGGAAAAAGAGATGGAGAGAAACATCAATGTGTGGTTGCCTCCCACGCCCCCCCCCACTGGAAACCTGGCCTGTAACCCAGGCATGTGCCCTGACTAGGAATTGAACCATCAACGTTTTGGTTCACAGGCCCGTGCTCAATTCACTGAGCTACACCAGCCAGGGCTGGGTAACTTGTGTAAATCCACTGTGACCAGCAACTCTGGGAGGTGTGCTGAACACAGTGCTTAAACACAGCAGTCATACATAGTTAATTGGCTCTGATTTTCTGATGAGAAAATGTCTGTGAAAGGGTATCATGAGTTGTAGTTTTATAATTAAATATTTTGAAAATATTTAATGTTAAAACATGGTTAACCAAATTGATGCAGTTTTATAGGATATTTTATAATATCACAAACCCAAAATTTGTACAAAATAACTTATTGAGGTTTAACTTAGTAATCAATAACACCTGATTTTGAACCAATTAAAAAAAAGCAACAGATTTTGGATAATTTCAAATAATTTCTCTTTATTCTTTTTTTTTTTTGCAAGGGGAAAAGTCATTAGTCTGCATTTATAATCTGGACTAGCTTCCTGTAAAATTATTTATTTTAACTTTTTATTTATAGATTTTGAAATTTACAATTCTAAATACAGCAATAGTAAGGCGCTGCATTTTTGCAGGAAACAAAAAGCACAATTAACATAAAGTCAGAGCCAGCCACAAATAAAATATTCCAGCAAACTGTGTAAGGAAAAAAAAACATGCGCTAGGAAGCAGATGCCAAGAAATGTTGCAAAGGTGGCCTCATTACATTGGAAAGAAAAAAATACAGAAAGATTAGTAGTAATAGTAGTTGTGTTAAGAGGAGGAGGAAGAAGAGGGTGATGGAGAGGGAGAGGAGGAAAGTAGATAGCAAATAATATTGAATGAGCACTTCCTAAGAGTTGGGCACTGTTTAAGTACTTCATACAGATTCTCATTTAATCCTCCCAATTCTTTATGAGTTAGGCTCCCACTTTACAGATGAAATAGCTGAGACTCAGAGAATGTTAAGTAATTTTCCCTAAATCCTTATAGCGAGGATTCAAACTCAGGCAGTTTGGATTTAGAACTCATGTCCTTAACCACCATGCATTCTACATAGCCACCATTTACACAGATTGTAGACGATCCAGAGAGTGCAGTTTTTTGTGAGTAACTTTTTAACGTTATCATGGGATTCTTTGGTACCAAAGGTGTTGATTTGGTTCTTTAATAAAAGCAGTAGGTTAACTGCTGTGATACCTGGTATTGTCCTCAAAAATAACCCATTCAAGAATTCTTCAGTGTTTAAGACCTTAATGGTCTTCCTACATGGATTTTTAAAAAAAACATTCCTTCCCATGTCTGCATTAAGTATATTATTACATATGATAATTTCATTTATATACTTCTAACATTTAATAATTGCCTAGACAAATAAATTGATGAAAGGAATGCATAGGAGTGGTAAAGAGGGTGTGGGATTATATTACTAATCTTTAGGTAGTGATTGTTTTTGAATTTTTGTGCCTTCTGGCAGACTACCCTGTGCCTAATGGTGGGTGTATTTGATTGGAATCTCACATAGAAATGGCTTAATATTTAATTGATTGCATGATTCTAGTTATAGAAGTAATAAAACACCTATAATTATTACCTTGTGAAAAGATTTTATTTCAAAATATTTCTTTTTTGACAAAAGAGCTATGGATTTTTGTTTTAAAGAGATACATGTGTATTTTTTGTTTTATTATTTTTTTCTAGCTTGGAGTTGGTAGAAGCTTTTTTTTATGATAACACCTGTTCGTTTTTTTACTGTAAAATCCTTAAAAATGATATTGTGACTAAATTATTTTATTCTTAGGTGTTATATTTTCTTTCCTTTTGTCTTATAACATTTATAGTGCTTTTTAAAATAGTATTGTCCTTCTCAGACCTAAGACCTAACCTTCACATTAGCCAAATTTTATGAGTTCTACTTTTAAGAGGACATTTTCAGTGGAAGGTTTTGCCCAGACCCGAGATTCCCTATCATAATTTCAAAAGATCTTCAAAACAATTTTAATTAGTTACCTTAACTCAGATAACTAATTCTGGCTTATTTTCTCCTAATTTTAGTTATTAAAAAATGATAAACCCCTGGCTGGAGTAGCTCAGTGGATTGAACGCGGGCTGGGAACCAAAGTGTCCCAGGTTCGATTCCCAGCCAGGGTACATTCCTGGGTTGCAGGCCATAACCCCCAGCAACCGCACATTGATGTTTCTCTCTCTCTCTATCTCCCTCCCTTCCCTCTCTAAAAATAAATAAATAAAATATTTTAAAAAATGATAGATCTGCCCTAGCTAGTGTGGCTCAGTGGATTGAGTGCCGGCCTGCGAACTAAAGGGTCGTGGGGTTGATTCCCAGTCAGGGCACACATGCCTGGGTTGCAGGCAAGGTCCCCAGTAGGGAGCGTGTGAGAGGCAACCACACATTGATGTTCCTCTCCCTCTCTTGCTCCCTCCTCTTTAAAAAAAAAGGATAGATCTACCTTAACTGCACCAAATAGGACCTGATTTAATAAGAAAATTCTAGCTATATAAAGTCCAGGAGGTCAGGAGATAAATGCTATGGAAGTGTAGAATTTGACATTTATTATTGTTGTGGACTCACTCTATACCTTGTATTCCCTACTTCTATACCTTGTATCCTCTGCATTAATACTTCTCTGTAGCTACCTCACCTTGGACAAGAAGATGGCTATTTGTGTAACTTTGCTCTTGGTCTAAAGCAGGGGTGGCAAATACAGCGTCCAGCACAAATAATGCCCCTTTTTATTACAAAATCTTTTATTATAAAATTATAAGCCTGTAATTCTGTAACATAATAATATCACACTGAAGCACACCTTATGACATTTTAGGTGAAATGTTCAAGTTAAAACTATAAGTTATTACACCTATATTATTACCCTACCTACCACCCTCAAAAAGGCCTTACTCCTTTTGGACCCTGTATGTGGTTGACACGCATTCCCTTTCCTGTGCTGCTTGCAGACATCAGGTCACAGCATACTTTCTTGCTTAACCATCAAAATGGTTTCGTAGGTTTCTCAACTCCAGGTTTCACATGAGAAATATGTCTCTGCTGATGGAAAACAGAGATCGGGGGATTACCAAAAGTTCTGTACCTTTTCCCTTCATCTTTAGGATTTGATGTAGCTCAAGATTAAGGTAATTAAATGTGCTAGGAGTTTAATAACCTTTTAAGGTTAAACACATTTGAATTCTGCACAACACAGGTGATCTCCCTGGCCTCCGTCTATAAAAAAAAAAAAAAAATCCAACCCTTTTTATGAGCTCCTCTGTTAGGAAACCTTTTTTTAAAAATCCTCACTCAAGAACATATATATTGATGAGAGAGAAAGAGAGACAGACAGACAGAGACAGACAGAGGGAGATTTTAAGGAATTGGCTCACATGATTGTGGAGACTGGCAAATTTGAAATCTGCACAGTAGGTCAGAGGCAAGGCTGATGTTGCAGCTGAGGTCCAAAGGCAATCTGCTTGTAGAATTCCTTTTTCTTTGGGTGAAGATCACCTTTTCAAGTGTATAATTTATTTTGTTTTTTTTTTTAGTAAACTTAGCAAGTTGTAAAACTGTTATGAATCAGTTGTAGAATGTTTTTATTACCCCGATATATTCTGTCTTGCACAGTAACTGTTAATCCTCATTCCGCCTCGTCGCTGCCCCAACTTTAGGCGACCATTCATCTATTTTCTGTCTCTGTAGTTTTGCCTTTTCTGGATATTTCATGTAAATGAAATGAAGTAATGAACATTTGGTCTCTTTTGTATGGCTTTTTCAGTAGACAACGTGTTTTTAAGGTTTGTCTATTTGTAGTATGTATCCCGTGTGTTTCTTTTTATTGGTGAATGTTATTTTATTATTATTATTATATTTTGTCAGTATATTCACTGTTTGTTAGTTCATTCCATGAACATTAGGTTGTTTTTAATTTTTGACCATTATGACTAAATCTCCTAAGAATACTTGTGGTATGTCTTTGTGTGAATATGTGTTTTATTTTTCTTGGGTACATACCTAAGAGTGGAATCATTGAATCATATGATAAATTTATGTTTATCATTTTTTAAATGTTTTATTTATTTATTTTTAGAGAGCGGGGAAAGAAGGAAGAGTAAAAGCGAGAGAAACATTAGTGTGCAAGAGAAACATCTATTGGTTGCCTCTTGCATGCTCCCAACTGGGGACCTGGTCTACAATGCAGACATGTTCCCTGACTGGGAATTGAACCAGCAATGCTTCAGTTCGATAGCTGGCACTCAGTCCACTGAGCCACACTGGCCAAGGCTTTATTTATTTATTTTAAAAAATATATTGGAAGTATTATTATGGAGTTTTACTGACATTATTTGTTCATTCTCCTGTTGATGACCATTTAGGCTACTTCAAAATTTTCACTGTTGACATACTCTTAGCAGATATACATTTATATACATGTTATCTGTGCACGTATTACACTTCCTCTAGAAAGTGAAATTTCACATATTCAGCATTATTAGATATTGTCACATCATTCTCCAAAATTTTTTATTTTCTCCAGTTTAACTTTTACCCTTTAGTAATTTAGTATGCACACAGACATATAGGAATGATTAGGAACATGTCTCATAATTGAAAAATGATTAGTTTTATCCAAGTTTTATGAAGTTATATATGTACATACATAACTATGTATATAGTTACATATACATACAGTATTCTATACCAAGTATTAGTATATACATATTAATCTATATAAAACTAGAAGATGGAGCCTTTGTATCAGAATACTTTTTATCTTTATAACTGATCTATAGTAATTTTTATTGAGAAATTGATATAAAAAGATGTACTTATGGTATACAGTTCTTGATCTCATTTTGGGAAATATTTTTGTTATCTGTGACTTTGATGAGCAAACACATTAACTAGTTGTAGATGATATTAAATATTGAAGATTAATTGTAATTTATTTACTAACCATAATATTATCAGAGGGTTATGTTGCTTGATGTTTGCTTCAATATTGAGATGGTTGGAAAAGAGCTAGTTAACTGTGGTTTGAATTTTTTGTGGTTTAGCTGATAATAAAACAGTTATAGAATGTTTGCTTATGTTCAGTTTTTACTAGGAAAACTAGGTGAATTGATAGGTTCATTACATTTTCATTTCTAAAATGGAAATGGCTTTAAAAATCATACACGGAAGCCAGGCAGAAAAATGGGGTGTGTGTGTGTGTGTGAATGAAATGTCTGGAATGTAAAATCTGTAGAGACAGAAAGTTGAGTAAGGTTGCCTAGAGCGAGGAAGGGGTGGCAGGGAAAGATGGAGAGCAACTGTTAACAGGTGTGGGATGAAAATGTTCTAAAATTGATTGTGGTGATGCTTGTACAAATTTGTATGTATTAAAAACCTTGAATTGTATACTTTAAAAGAATTGTATGGTATGTGCATCATATCTCAATAAAGCTAATTCGAAAACATGATAACATGATCCTTTGTAGAAAATAGCAATAGTACAAAAAAAGATACAGGAGGAAGTAAGAAGGACTTCACATCCCAGGTATTCCTGTGTCAATGTAGAGGAACAGCAATTATTTTGAATGACTACTCAATAAACTTCATTGTGTAGATGTACCATGATTTATTTAATTAATTTCCTAATGGGCATTTTGGTTGACTTCATTAAGTGATGTTTCAAATAAAGCCATTGTATGTGTATTTTGTGTACTTACCTTTTAGAATAAAGTCTAGAAGAAAATTGTTGGGTCCAAGATTAAGTATATTTAATTTTGATTCATATTTCTACATTGCCCTTTATTAATATGCTCTAGTTTGTTCTTCCCCAGAGCTATATGATAGTGTCTGAACCAGCATACTCTTGTCAGTGCTGGGTGTTATCAGTATTTTTAATCTTTGTAAATTAGAGGAAGTTAATGCTTTTTTATTTACATTTTTTGGTGTGTAGCTTGTTATATGTCCTTTAAAATTGCTTAAAAATATTTGTTTCTCTTTTTTTCTTTTGGAATAACAATCCTTTTTTCCCTCTTTCATGTGTAAAATCTTTTTCTATTAAGAATATTTACTATTTGTTTCTCATAGAGGATGAAAATATTTTACTCTTTATACTTCATATTTTTGGTGTTATTTTTGTACTGTACAAAAGTTTTGAGATTTGTGTACTTATATTTATTACTTAAAATAGCCTTAGTAACTTTGCTATATTCTAAGATTATAAAATTATTTTATCACATTTTAAAATTAGTTTAATTATTTTATTTGTTTAAATTTGCAATTCATTTGTCATTTACTTTGTATAAGAAATGAATGAGAGATGCATTTCACCCTACTGTGATAAATTTTTATCATTATCAAATGTTAAATTACTACATTTCCTTAAGCATGTCATTTTAGACTGATTCCACTGGTAAATCTATTCTTATTCCACTACTACACTGTTTTAATTATTGTGGTTTTAAGTAATATATTTTAATATCTGGTAGGCTAATTCCTTATCTACTAAGGGTTTGAATTCTATATTGGATGAGATGACTCTGTCAGAAACAGGTACTAATGAACTGTGCGTGTGGGTGCTAGTGCTGAGTCGGGTGATCACAAACCCAGTTTGCTGGGGACAGTGGCTCTGTATGCCTGATATCCCGCCTTAATTCTTTCTAAGCCCCCTGTATTAGATTTGTTATTGTTTCTGTATAAATTACTGCAAACTTAGTAGTTTACAACAATCCAATTTAAAAAAAAATGTTAAAAACCTGTAGGTCAGAAGTCCAGTGTGGAACTCACCAGGCTAAAATCAGTTTGAACTGTTTATTGTGTTTGTTGGCAAAATTCAGTTCTTGGTGGTTGTAGGACCTAGGTCTTCATTTTCTTCTTTAAACTGTAAGCCTTTTCTAGTTTGTAGAGGAAGCTGCATCTTGGCTGATGGCCCCTCTTCTATTCAAAGCTAGCGACAGCAAGTTGAATTCTTATTTGCATGCCTTTAGCCCTTCTCATAGCATTTTTTTTCTGACCCCTGTGATTATATTGAGCCCAAAGGATAACCTCTCCATCTCAAGGTCCATAACCATAATCACATCCTCAAAGTCCCTTTTGCTGTGTCATATAATGTATACACAGGTTCTAGAGATTGAGAGAGATGGGCATCTTTTGGGGAGTTGGTGCATTTTTCTGCCTTCCACAGGTCCTTTTCACTTGTAGGAGTGTCTCAGTTTGGACAGTAAATGATATGGTTATTCAATTTTTGGGTACCCAGATGAATTATGAATAAGAACCCAAATATGGATAAAATATGAATAAAAACCCAAAACTTAGGTTTCTGCCTCTTTTTCAAATTTGTGTTTCAGTTCTTTCATTTTCTGTGTCCTCTCTTGCCTACCTTTGACAGTTTTTCAAAGGTCATTAGTAGTTTTCCGGACTCACTTGATAGAAGTCAGAAAGGAGTGTGTATATGCCATTTCTTTTTTGGTCATTATTTGTGAGTGAAGGAGCCACATGTGTTTTTATGGTATGATGGCTTACATCCTTTCCCTTTTTGCTGTTGAAGTCTGCCACGCTCATGTTCCTCAGTTTAGTGACGAGGGAACAAGTGAGCCCTGAGGTTGTAGCCCCTAAATTTGTGCTACCACGTGGGCTTGACACTGTCCTGAAACTGTTACATGGGAAGAGGAGGAATTAGACAGGCTCTCTTGCTCCCTCCAACTTTAGACTTCATCTTATACTGGGCATTGCATTCGTTTAAACAGGTGATTTTGGGGTGGGGTGGCGGAGTGTATTTATGGAAATAATTTTAGCAGTACAGCTGTGTGTGTGTGTGTTTTTAAATAAAGTACTTGAATGTTTTTATTTTACATTAGCTTAAAATACATTAATTGAAGAAAACAATTAAGTATTTTATGTGTACCTAAAGAACAAATTGTCATTTAAGTCTACTCTTGAACTTAAATTTGTGGTCTAGAATTTTTCTCAAAGTACAAATTGTAATTTGTGTTCAAATAGATTAATTTGTTCCTTGGACAGTCTTAAAAAAAGACCAACTTATGATTTTTAATCATATGCCTTATTTTAATAAGCTAAGTAGTTGTTTGATGCTTCCTAATTTGTATATACTTGTGTCCTTGATTTAACAGTGAATTCATCAGATTATAGATTTAGTAAGTAATGCCTAAGGGAAAACCAGTGCTGCATAGCTCTAAAGGGAATTTCCCTCTTTTCAGTTTACAATACTGGTTTTACACTCCACTTGGATCAGTGGAAATGTAGGCAGCAGACACACCACATATTTATCATCACCAAGTTCACTATATCGTACAGGAAAAGTACATTAATATGCCATACAGAAAATCTAACACACATAAACAACCACTTAGCATTTTTAAGAACATATCTGACTTATTGATTAGCTCGCGTGTCTTTTAGTAGAGTGAGACACCCACATAGAGTGCATATATTCCCTTACTTATCAGAACAAGTGCTTCTTGTGCTGATGAATGAGCACATCTTCTCTTTATTTATCATGATGAAGATCAAGCCTTAGAAAGCTTTCGCCTTTCCATTGGAATCCCTAAATCTTGACACAATTAAATTATTCCCAGGGTTCTTCAGATAAAGTGCACTCTGGAAAACAACTTTTTAAAACCTTACTATACGTTTACATCTATGCTTGGTTTTCTGAGTCTTTTTTCTTGAAATTTGTACTGTTACTCTCTGTGCTAGGTACAGTGGTGGGAGGGTGGGTAGGGAATGGGGACTTTACGTTATTTCAGTTTTCCCTCTGAACTCTTTGTTCTCCTATAGTCTTTACCTGTAAATTATTCTGAAAATGGGTTGTGTGTTAGTTTTTAAAAATATGTATCATACCTGTTACAATAGTTTTCTCATTGAAATATATTCTTAAAATTAAGAGATAATCAAAATACAGTATCTAGTTTCCTTAGATACTGACCTAAACCTTAAAAAATAGTGACAAGAAATAATATGAATATAAATAAATAGGGTGAGTAATGTCATTGATATAAAACATAAAAAGCAGGTGAATATGCTTTTTGTTTAGTCTTTTAGAACATTTACTTTATATTTCATTCTAGCATTTTTCTTTTAGTGAAACAGCACAGTAGCAAGTTATGTGTTTATAAGTCTTACAGGTTCCAAAGGTACTTAGTTTACCCCTCCGGTTTCTATTTTAATATTTTCTTTCTCTAAGACAAAAACAAAAACAATATTTAAAAATGATGCTTTCTTGCAGTACTTCTTAAGACCCTGCCTGTGTAACAACCTTGGGTGCGGTTTTTCTGAGTGCTCACTCTGTGGACATTATGTCCTTTTTTTCTTGAGCCTTTCTGCACTGAAACAATGTCATAAAACCAGTCATTCCATTTTATTTTAATTTAGTTAATGTCCACAGATATATTTACAGAATTTGTTTAATAGTATGGTATAATCTTCAGTCTCTGCTTTTTACTCTCCCTTTTTCAAGATTCTAAACTACTATATCTTCATAGAGAACTCTAAAGTCTATAGATCTACATTTGACCTATTTTTCATGTTTCATCCCATTTCCTACTGCTTTGAATATTTTGTTCCCCATCACAGCAGATGTCTGGAATCGAAAGCATCATTCTGCCCCTGACCTGTTCTTTCCAGACAAGTCCAGCCATTCTTAGCTTCTTTTCCATTATCCTTCAGGGTCTTTATCACAGACCTAAGAATTCACTGGCTTCTTCTCCCTTACCCATCATATTTAATTAGTCAGCATATAGTCTTAGTAATTTTTTGCTTCTGCCAGTTCCTTACCATTCCCAAAAGTCATTCTCATTCACTCCTTTCAACTTTATTCCTGAATTACTTAAGAAATCTTTGCTATCCTCATATCTGAAATATTTGATATCTTTGCTATCTTCCAATGTGTCAGATTGTTGCTAAATTAGTTTTCCTAAAGGATTGCTTTTACTTTGTCACTCCCCTGCTTAGGAACCTTCAGTGCCATTTAGCCTTATCCTCTACTGGTTAGTAACCACATTTCCCTGTAACTGTCAAGATGGTCCCAATGTAACTGAGAATATTGCTACATTTGTACATCCTTTCTCATTTCGCAGTATTTTGTATCTCTTCTCCTTTTTGCCCTATGTCTCTTTTTGCTCATCTAAAACTTACATTCCTTTTTCCAACTTACAGCTCATGTTCTGCCCTCTCTGTAAAGTTTTCCTGACCAGTACAGTCTACTGTGATCCTACCTTCTCCTGAATTCCTGTTTTGCTTTGTTGCTATTCACAAGGCCCTTTCAGTTTGGTGTTTTGAATTATTGCTTGTTTTCAGTTAGGTCCTGTATTGCTAACTGCATTTTAAGAGTCTAGAGGGCAGGGCATATATATTTGCATTTCTCTTATGGGTTTAGTACAATTCATTATAAATCTCAGATGATAAATTGGTATTTGCTCACTCATTACTTCCACAAATATTAATTGATTACATTTGAGCATTATTGATAAAGAGTTAAACAAAAGAGGCATGGATGCTGCTTTCATGGAATTTACATTCTAGAAGAAAGATAAATATTCTATAGCTAATTTAACAATACCTATTTAAATAAAATTGAGTAATGTGGTTTGCTACTTTTTTGATGAGTGAAGAATCCAGACAATTGCTTCCTTTTTTCCCTGTTGTTATTGGTGTGTAACTAAAAATAAATTTTGATAGAGCAAATTACTCTTGAAATCATAGGTTTCCAAATGGTTAAACTTAATTGTTTTCTTCTAAATGTACATAATACTGATATGCTCTGTGTCTGGGTAAATTCAGTAGACAAAATAATGGAAATAATGATTTATATGTTTTTGACATTAAAACAGTTGTAGTAAATGAGTATCAGCTATGTGATTTGTAAACTGATGTGAAATAATTAAGATAATGAAAATATTTTTAAGTGGAAGATTCCCTAAGCTCAAAACTATTAGAACTTCTTAGTTAACATATTCAATAGTAAAACTCTTTTTATAGGAGTGTAATATTAGAATAAAATTAAATACATAATTAGATACATTATTATTTTAACTTCCAGTGTTTTTTTCCAGTGGCCTAAACAACATCCTGTATTTCACACAACAAAATCCAGCTGAGTAAAGTTGAGGATCTAATTGGCTTTACTCAGCAATTCATGATGGGTAGCTTCCCATCCAGTTATCAGAAAGGAACTCTAAAGAGCTCCAGAAAAGGAAAGTTTTTTTAAAGGTAGAAGGCAGGGTGGGGTGAGGAATCACAACAAAATAAAGAATTATTTTAGACAAGCTCACCTTCCTTCTCAGGGAGAAAGGAGGTCTGTCTAGTCAGATTATCTCTCTAGTACTGGCCAAGAAATTCCAGACTAACTGGTTAAGATCCCATCCCTGGGAGAGGCTGAAACTGCTTTCATGTTAGGTTTGTCCCGGGTTGCTAATTTGGAGTTTAGCATGAATGACTCCATTTTGGGCCTGTTTCCTTTTAACGATAGATAGGATTTTTGACATCATAATAACCATAGGAAGTTAATGTTGAAAGAATGGCAAAGTATGCAGTGAAACAAAAAAAAATTATTGCATTTGCAGATGTAATATCATAATTTACATAAATGTTATAGGCAGGAACATTACGAATGTAAATATGCCTTCTCTATTCTCAGTCCTGTAATGCCATTCTTTGTCCAGTGGGAGATGAAGAGTGATGTTGAGATTGCTGTTTAACCTATTATAATAGCTTAGAAAATTAAATAACATTGATGTAAATATGAGGAGGGAGAAGAGTATTTATCTCCATTAAATGACATAAAAAGCCATGGAAAGAATAACAGGCTGGTGGGTGTGCATTAAGCAGTGAAATCCCCCAATTCAGGTTCTCATTATAAGCACAAGGACAATTGCCTCCCCCCAAGCACTTAACTGTTGTATACGGATTTTCTTTAGTCAAAGTGTAATTCAGGTCCTTGGAGTGCTGAATATGGCTTTTATTTTTTCACTTTCCTTTAGCATATATATCAAAAAATTAAAAATCTTCTGATGGACTGTGATTTTGACAGATGTAAGTGGAATATTAAACCAAGTGCCACAAAGATAATTGATTCCCATGATTGCTCTTGGTCTTTATTGAGTGCCTTACCTGCTTTCCACTATTAAAAAACTAATGTTTGGTGGTACAATCAAAATTATTTAAACATATTTGAGTACAATTTACTTGCTGTGCTGTACTAAGGACGGTAATTTAAGGCTTAGATTGTGAAACGAGGTTGAACTACTGGCATTAAGAGTATATTTATTTAGACTGTGGTCTTTAAAAGTTATTTTGGTTATGGTCTCTGATATGTTGTCTTAAGAGTGATGTATTACTTCTTCATTATCAATTTTGACATTTTTGAGTACCTGGGAAAAAGAATTTTCTCTGCATTTTCTGTAGAGAAAATGATGATTTTGTAACGTGTTCTTTGGTTGTTGAAAGGTGTATATAGTACAGAAACCCTGTTCTTAGAAGGTACCTGACTTTTAAGTGTAGAATAGTAGGGAAAGTTTCACAAATTATTTTTAAAATTCCATTTTTAGAAACAGAAGTACAAAAAAAAAACCCTTTGTAAACTTGCCACTTTTTTCTATAGGTTTTTATTTAGCTTTTAATAACTTGTAATTTAAGATCACAGTTATTAGGTGTATTTCTTCATTTTATATATTGCTCCCAGATGCTACAGTATTAGTTTTTATCACTGCATATTTTATGAAATGTCAGCCTTCTGTTGGCTGTTCACGCAGCATTGTTAGTGATCAAGACACAACATAAAGGAGTCTAAACAGTTGGCTTATCTTTGTCCTCCACTGTGACAAAAAAATCCATAAAATTACTTTATTATAAGACGTGAAATAAAGGCATCATGTAACATGCAATGAAAAGATAAATGTCTTTGTTTTCCAGTGAAATAAAGTTTAAAATGCTTAATATAGAAAAACCCAGTTGAAGAGAAATAATTTCTAATTTTGCTAACTTTTCCTTGGTAAGGAATGAGGATATTAGTCATTGGTAATTTTGTAAAACTTTGCCAAATGACAGTGCTGTGCCCAGGAAGGGCCATATAATTTTTGACAACACAATAGGTCATTCACTTTAGACTCTTAATTTTGTTACCCAAAACACGTAAGTGGTTATTAGCTTTCGTACAAACGTTGTTTAAGTTGTATACGATCTAGTTTACTATTTTCTTGAATTGACTAACTTCGTAGTGTAAAATTTTATTACATAGATTTTAAAATCCTTTTTTCTTTAGTTCCATGACTTCAATATCAAGCTAAAAATACAGATTGGGAAGAAATTCTAAAAGCCTGAAAGAAAAATATGTAAGAATAAACTCCTCAATGATTTTTATCAGCTGTTGTATATACTCACCACAGCAGTTGGTTTAATCAGTTTTATGTTTTGGGGTGGTTTTATTAAAATGAGCTGCTGCTTTCAGTTAATCATTGAGAAAGATGTTGGCTGTATATATGTCTTTTTTGGGGGTGAGTGCAGGACAATAATAGTTTCTTTTCGCAGCCTTGTAAGTCAGTAAAGTTGGAGACAATGCTGCACCACCATAGAAACCAATGTTTCTGTGCTGCTGGTATGGGCATTTGGGAATAGAAATAGAATGAGGATTTAGACTAAAAGGTGATTTTGTACATGCACTTTATGGCTATCTACAAAAAACTTCTATTTCTAAAGAAAAATAATTGTCAGCAGATAATAATGATTTTAGTATCTTTTTTAACTGTATACAGTTTCTATTTTTATAAATGAATGAAAGCTTAATTGTTTTCCTGCGGGAGAATTAGAGCTTTGAAAAGCATTTTGAAAGACATAGCCGTTGGATAGTTAACAAGTTAGGGGCCTCGACTTTTTGTCTTGAGATTCCTGAAACCCTCACCCAAAGTGTGGCCCATAGTTCAGTGACAGTGGTGTTACCTGAGAGCTTGCTAGAAATGCAGAATATCCGTCCCAACCCTATAACTACTAAATCGGAATCTGTGTTTTTATCACAATTCACACTTAATTTTTATGCACATTAAAATTTGAGAAGCATTGCTATAATGCTTTTCAGTCAAAATCTTTGATTTGTTCTCTATGTGTGTTTTCCTTGTGGGAAGCTGCTACTGGAGCTGGTCGTCTGCATGTAAGAGTTAGAGGCGGGGATGGAAAATCACATCAGAGTTTTAGTGGGAACCTCAAGTAGGCAGGTGTTTAACCTAGAACTTGCAGGATTTGGGTGTTTATAATTGCAATTAGAATCAGTAGCTACTTTGTATTTTATGTGTGAAGCTTTACCTGACCCTACTAATGTGAAGCAGGTTGGTTCTTTTTGTTTTTAAATGTTTTATCACAGTCCAGATATTCTGATGTTTTCACTTAGGTATAATGTAGTCAGCATTTCCAAAATATATTCTATGGTATATTTTTCCCAGGGGATACCCTAGATCCCATGATCAAATAAGTTTGGAAAGCACTGTATACTTTGATCTCCTGTAGGAGAATCATAGGATACAATGATTTATAGTAAATGACCTGACAATTTGATGTAGCTTAATTAAATTTAACATTTTCCAAATTTAGTTGACCATAGCATCTTTTTAAGACCATTATTATCTTTTCCTTTAGCATATTCACAAACTAGCTTCTTTCCAGTTTTTTTGTTTTTCTTAGTCAAAATAAGAGATGAAGACAATTTTTGAAATTGTCATGATGTTATGCCACATAAACAGTACTTTCAGCATTGTAATTTAAATGCAAAAAGGTACTGGTACAGCCTTTGTAAGCTGAAGAAGTTGAACGTGGCTGAAAATTCAGGGCTGAAATAACTGAGAAAGCATCCTTTCGAAAGTAAACATTAGGTCAATCCAGTCACATTTGGTGGGTAAATGAAGGGGAAGGGAATTGGGCATTGCTCATGTTTGCTAGAATGAGGAAAACTGTTGGCAATGGAAGAAGTTAAACATTTTAGTTCAATAAATGTTTACCAAAATCCCTAATATAAAATAGGCTCTGTTCTTAGCCTTGGACATACAATATTGAGAATGATACAGTTCTTTCCTCTAGTTGCTTTATTGGAGTGAGGTAGTACATCCTGGTCAGTGTATGAGAGTTAGAAGTCAGAGCATAGGGTTTTCTCTGGGGATTTGTAAAAAATAAAGTTGGCCAGAGTACTGTATGCTGAAGAACCAGAGCTAGGATGCAACTGTAGTGATAGGAGCCTGCAGTTAGGGGAAAAAGAGGAAACACAATTTTAAAAGGTAAGCTAGGGGACTTGGCTTTGGGTGGTGGACATACAGTATAATAATATACAGGTGATGTATTGTAGAATTATACACCTGAAACCTATTTACTTTTATTAACCAATGTCACCTCAATAAATTCAATTTAAAATAAAAAGGTAAGCTAGGGAAGACCAAACAACCTTGGCAATCCTAGAGCTAAAGGTGTGGCTAAATCTAATATCTGAAATATACAATATATTGTGATAATTAAAACAAATGTTAGATTCTGAAATAAGGCAGGCTGGGTTCACCTGCTGATTATTTCTCATTATGAGGCTTCATTGTATTCAATTGTAACATGGGAATAATATGGTAGGAAAAATAGTCAACAACAACAACAAACCCCAAACTTCTTACTAGGAATAATGTGAAATTTATGAAAGCATTCTAAGAGTAAGAAATCTTTCCTCAGTTTCTCCACTGTTAACATTTTATTCCTTTAGTTTTATCCCTTGGACACGTCCCCTTTGTCCTTCAGCACATGTGCACAAACACACACTCACACACACTTGTTTTTCTGAACCACTTGAACAGAGATTGCTTGTATCCCTTGTTTCTTAAGAGTGGGAATATTCTCTTAACTTTAGTACAGTAACGAGTTTCAGGAAATTTAACATTTGATATAATACTTGTATCTAATCTGCCTTCGATATTCTAAAATTGTGAGATGAACCAATAATATTCTTTATAGGATTTTCCCCCTTCAGTAAGAATCCAGTCTAGGATCAAGGTATTACATTTAGTTGTCATATCTTTTTAACCTTTGATTTATGACATTGACATTTTTGAATAATGCAGTGCTCCATGTGTCTTGTCTCTCTGTCTGTAATTCCTCATTGGGGATTATTTGCTGTATGCCTCATCTTCATGACTAGATTTAGGTTATGTATTTTAACCATGAATACTACATGAATGATGTCATGTCTTTCTCGGGACATCACGTCTGGAGGCATGTTGGCAATGTTAATTTTGATCATTTGGTCAGTGTATTGTCAAATTTCTCCATTGTCATGTTACAGTTTTTCTTTTGCAACCAATAAGCAGTCTGTGGGGAAACACTTTAAGATTATACAAATATCCTGCTCCTCATCAAAATTTCCACCTAGATTTAGCATCAATTAGTGATTCTTGCCTGGTATGGTTTTTCTGTAGTGGTTGCAAACTGCTGATTTCTTCATCCCAGCCTTCCTCTCAGTCGTCAGCATTCTACTATAAGCAAAATTCGTTCTCATTGACTCATTGATTGATTTACTTATTCATTCAGTCATTCATTATCAGTATGTGCATATTGGATATCTGTTCTTCTCAATGGTTTGTAATTCATTGCTATACTTTCTGGGTGCCCAGATTGTCCAGGTTTGGTTAGTAGTACTACATGGCATTGCCCCATCACATTTTTTTGGTGTTTTCTTTCTTTCTGAGGAAACAAATTGTCACAGGCTTATTTTTTATCTATGTGCCCCAGCTCTGGGCAACTATTTCTCTGAAGAGCTCTGTTTGTAGTTTGTGAATGGTATTAGAGATCAAGATCTGGGCACTATTGTGCTCATTGGCACTGGATTGTACTCCTCACTATGAGATCTTTGCTTTTAGGCCCTTTTAGAGGACAGAGTCAGGGAATATAGGCATATTTATATGCACACACACACACACACACACACACCCCTACATCAATACATAAATATATACATACATGCATACTGATAAACATACACATTTTAGTAATCATTGTTTCATACCAGTATCTCTATTCTAGTGCATCTCCACAGGGTTCTCGTCTTTCAGCTTTCCATATTTGTATATCCCTTCTTTCACAGTGAGAACATTGGCTTTCAAACAACATCAACACAGTATTTGTTCAACTCAGTAATACATCTAAAATAGTTTCAGAATTGGTCCATGTTACCACTACAACAAACAAGTCTTCCAAAAAGGCCTTAAAATTTGTTCCAAGTTCTCCCTCCTCACCCCACTTGATTCTGTGAATATATATAGTCAAGTGTGGTACTCATAATTACTTGGATTGCCTCTTTCTTTTTAAAGTGTGGATGTGGCATTAATTTGAAATACAGTTGAATTCATTCCTTTTAGTTTTCTTTCAGCTTCTGTTTTCCTCTTTTTCCATATCCTTGCTGATTTAATTTTTTTGACTGTGTAGAAAATGATCATTTACTTTCCTGAAAAGTAAAATTGTATGAAAAGGTGCATCAGGAAAAGTGTCACTCCACCTTCCCCATTCCACCCCATCCTTTACGGGTAACCAGCTTTACTGTTTTACACTTCATCCTTTTATAAAGATAATCAGATAAATTTTTTTACTTTTTTCTTATTTCCCTTGTCTTGGGAAAGGTAGCATGCTACATATGTTCCTTTGCAATTTACCTATTTTTCATTTATCACTATCTCTTAGAAATCACTCTATATCAGTTTATAGAGATCTTTTTCATTTATTTCTGCAGATGTTTACTACTTTATTGTGTGTATGTACTGTAGGTTATTCAGTTGATGTCTTATGCGTGGGCATTTAAATAGTTTGCAATATTTTGCAATTGCAAATGAAGTTGCGATATATAACCTTATACATCTGTATACTCATATTGTTATAGGTTCATATTCAGGGTAAATTCCTAGAAGTGGGGTTGCTGGTTAAGAGGGTAAATAAATGCTTATGTAGTTTTATAGACATTGCTCAGTTTCCCAGCCTGGGGTTGTATTATTTTGCATTTCCACTAGTAATGCATGGGAATGTCTGTTTCCCCACAGCCTCGCCAACAATATACTATGAAACTTTTCAATTTTTTTGATAGATGAGAAATGGTATCTCAGTGCATGCATGCTTATTTTTTATTTTACTATTTTTTCATGTTTTTTTAATTGTTCAAGTAGAGTTGTTTCCATTCCCCTCACCGGTCTCTCCCACCCCAGCCATCCCCACTTTCCACCCTTGATCCTACTCCCCTTTGGCTTTGTCGGTGTGTCCTTTATACACTTAGTTTGCATTCATTCTATTATAAGTGGAGTTTAAAGTCTTTTTATATGTTTAAGAGCCACTTTCTGTGGGATATTTGATCTTTTTTCCCCTCAGTTTTGAAAGTTTTGTAGCATCAGTGGCCATTTATCACTGATATATATGCAAATGTTTTCTTTTAGTTTGTCATCTGTCTTTTGATTTTGCTAGTGTTGCTTTTTTGTCATGTTAAGGTTTTGTATTTGGATTTAAATTCTAGACAGAAAGTGTTTTCTTTTATAAATTCCCAAGTTATAGGAAGACTTCAATGTTTTTTTTTTTTTTAGTACTTGTATAGTTTCATTATTTACATTTAAATTTCTGATCCATTTGGAGTTTATTTTTGTACATGGTGTGAGAAAGACATTAGATTTAATCTTTTTTTTCCTTCCCAAATGTGTATTTATTTGTTAAAAAGACCGTCCTGAACCAATGTTTTGTGATATCAATTTAACATAGCTAAATCTATTTCTGGAATTTCTGTTCCATTTCATTGGTCTGTCTATTCATACAGTAATACCACACTGTTTAATTATAGTGGCTTTGTAGTATGTTTTACTGTCTGTAGTATGTTTCAGTGATGTTTTTCCCCATGTATATTTTTTCAGCTTTTCCTGAACTCTCATTTTCAGTGTCAAATTGCCTAACTCCATAAAAAAAGCTTATTAATATTTTTATTGGGCTCAAATTAAATTTGTAAAATTATGATAAATTGATATATTAGTCCTAACCAAGTAGAAGGTTTTGTTCTATTTTGTTTTTTTAGCCATTCAACCTACTTTTGTGTCTTTTAAGAGTGTATATTTTTCTCTGTGCTCTATGTAGATTTTGAAAATTTCTATTTATTCTTAAGTATTTAGTTTTTCATTCCTATTTTAAATGGAACTTTCTAATCCCATATAGGTATTCTATCTGTGTTTATTTGTGTACACAGGTGCTACTGATTTTCACATGTTCATTTATGTCTTGCTACCTTTCTGGATTCTTTTGTTTTTCGAGCTTTACCATTTATTTTCTAGGATTTTCCAGGTATTCTATCAGGCTACCTGCAGATGGTTTTATTTATTCTTTTCCAGTTCTTCTGCCTACAGTTTTTTTTCTGTAATAATTTTGTTTTTTCCAGTTCTTATTTTTTACATTTCTAAAGGTTTTCTCTAGTCTGATTTCATTGACAAATATGTCCAGAAAAAAAGTGGTAGTAGGCATAGTGGGTATTCTTGCCTTATTCCTGACCTTAGTAGGAACGAGAAATGCCACACTGAGAGCTATCAGTGGGAGAAAAGATAGCTTACTTTCATACTTCTCTGTATCTTTCAGTATTGCAGCTGTTGCTTTCTTTTAAATGCACTTTCCCCCTATAGCTTCTAAAAAATCGCATTCTTCTGGTTATTCTTCAGTCTTCTAGTTCTTCTTTCTCTACTTGGCTTCTAACAGCATATTTTAGGCCTTTAAAAATTCTGTTTTGTATTTTAGGGGGACTCTATTGGCTTTCTAAGCAAACCTGTGGCTTAAATTATTATCTATGTTACAGTTATACTAAGAGTAACATCTCTGGTCTACGCCTGTCTTCTGAGATTAAGATCTACATGTTGAACTGCCTATCTGGTATCCATTTCCATTTTGGGATGTCTAAGTCACTTCACAATAGAAGTTGAACCCTTCCTCTCAAGTTCCTCCAGTTTTATTTAAGTGAAGGATACCATTATATATCTCATTTTATATGCTACAAATCTGAACACTGTTCTTGATTCTTCTTTTTACCTCATCACCTTTATCCACTGCATTGTTAGGTTCTGTTGACTTTATCTCTACACTCCCTTCAGTTTTCTCTAGTTTGAAGGAAAGAGAGACCCTGCAATCCAGAAGAAACATCATGAGTAAAGAAGAGAGGTGTTATGTTTGGTAGAATATATAAAGTGGAGACATACAACTAAGAGTAGATGTAAACTTGCAGCTCCATTGCCAAGGATACTGATTGCAAGAATCATGAGTTTGAGTGGTTACTGGTTGCCTAGGTAAAATGAGATGGTCAGATTCCTTTGCAGTACTTAGTAAGGTTTGCAAAAAGAAATAAAAAAGGAAGGTACTACAAATGGGAGACTAGTCAGGAAGCTAGCCCTTGTATCAGCTTTGTTAAGAGGTATTAAGTGCTTATATTGGTGAGTAACATTGGAGGATAAAAAGAGATCAATTCAGTGTCACACTGTTACTCGTTATGTTACGGCAACAGTGTGGATCTGAAGGCACAAAAGAGAATTATTGAAGATTGTGAGATTCCCTTACAAAGAGATACAAGTGGAGTAGAAAGTTTTAGGGAAAGATACTGAGTTCCACATTTGATATATTGCTTATAAGGTGTGGCTATGGACTATCAGGTGGAGACATTTAGGGAATGACTGGGGACAGTGAGTAGATGCTAGCTCCATCTGATAGTGTAGGGAGTCTCCAGAGCAGTGTTGAGAAGTCATTGGAGGCAACATCTATCCACCTAGCAATGTCTACTTTGGGTGTTACATATGTACATGCCAGCGTGGTCTAGTTCTTGGGATCCAGGCCAGGACTGGAGACATAAGGACAGAAGATGGTGGTTGGAAGCATGAAATTTGAATGAGACTGATAAGCCAAAAAAAAAAAAGAAAGAAAGAAAGAAAAAGATAAAGGAAGGGTGTGGCAGTGGTGGTGGAATAAAATGATAAAGGAATCAGCCACAGATAGATCTAGAACTTTTGCATGTTAATAAGATAGCAGCTTCAGAAATAGGGTCAGAACTGATGGATGGGTCTGTTGTTGGGAAAAAATGATAGAAACGGGAAAGAATTTTAGGAAAGAGATCCTGGTTCTTAGGGTTACAGAAAAATCAGGGAATATAAAGACTTGAGAAAGGACATTGTATTTGGACCATGGAGAGAACAATGTCAGGAATTTTAAAAGGCAGGAGTTAGGTAAAAAGGGATTGGTGTTTTTGTAAAGATAATGTTGCTGGAAAATGTCTCCTAAGAAATTGGGAATAGTTTTTGAAAAGTTAAACAGTTAACATCATACTAGTAATACTAGTATTTTGCTAGACTTCGAAGAAGTTTGTAAAATGTGAAATAAGTGATAATTTTAAAAATTCATCATGGATTAAAAACTGATTTAGAAATAGGAAATGGGAGGGAGGTGGGGAGGGCTAGGGGGTGGGCTGGGATGGGTGCAAAAGGCAGAAAACTGTACTTGAACAATTAAAATTTTAAAAAAGGAAAATTAAAAAGAAATAGGAAATGAAAACCATGGGTAAGTAGGCCATCCTGACTGGAGTCAGTGGGAACCCTCTGGAATCATGTAGTAAAGCATTCCAGGTTTTTGCACGGTACTTGGGTCTGGGAAGCAAAATGCTGGTGAAGCAAATGGTGACAAGTAAGCGTAGGAATACTGCTGAAGGCAGCATGGCTGTTCAGGGACCTAGCAAAGTGCTTTTATTTTTGGCAGGTGCAAAGTGATACTTCAAGTAAATTGGGCTATCTTTTACTAAGAATAATGAATTGTGACTCACTTATTCTGATATAGAAAAGAAACTATAGAGTATACTGGAGGTATTTTAGAGTACATTTAGAGATACTGGCCCACTCTGAGGATCTGGCCCAAACAAGCCAAAAAAAAAAAAAAAAAGCAGGGGGGCGGTCAGTGTGGGGATATTTTAATTACAGAAGCAATTTGATATAAGAATAGAATGAAATGAAAATGCAACAGATCTGAGGGGAGGGTACATTATCCCATTGTTATCAAACCTTAGCACTTAATAAATGTGTATAGTTCTGGTTGATGACTGTTAATGAAGACTTAACTGTAGAAGACACAAAAAAGAAAGGAGATAATCATGCATAGATCAGGGAAACCGGACATATTGGAAACCTTATTTTTGTATAGATGGAGCAAACTTTCTGAATGTTCTTATTAATTGTAATAAAGAGTATATAGATCCTCTTGGATATCTTAAATTGATTATCATATCTGAAAGTATGACTTTGTTTCTTCCCTTTTAAAATTATTCTGTCTTTTATTTTACTTTATTTTTATCTTACTATGCTCTCTTGAAGTTTTAGTACAATCTTGAGTAAAAGATATAGTGGGCATCTGCTTCTTATTCTTTTTTAAAGGGTAATGCTTCCGATGTCTCATTATTATGTATTATATTTGGTATAGATTTTTGGAAAGATCCATTTCATTCATGTTTTCCCTTTAAGGTAGTTTTCTTTTTTTAATTGAAGTTTGTTTTTAATTTTTAAAATCATGAGCAGTGTTGAATAATACATAGTATTTAACATATAATAGGTTGCATAATATATAGTATTTTAATAACTTAACATTTCTAGTAAACTTCATAAATGAAAAGATGGTTAGTCTCTTCTCCAAGAGCTGAGCAGTCATTTTTCTACTGCATGCTGTAAATTCTGTTCTCAGTCCCGTAGGCTGTGGTGCTGATTGCAGCTCTTTACCAGTCAGCGGGGATGAAACCAGGGACTAAGAGGGTCAGCTATGAATTTGCAAATGTACTCTGGTTTTTAAACATTTTTCCTATAAGCTCAACCTTTGTTTCTTTTCCTTCATAATCTCTGATAACTACAGGTTTCAGATATGAAAAAACATTTATAATTAGATACAGGTATATTAGGTTGTTAATTAAAATGAGTACAGAAAGATGGATAATGTGGAATCAAATTTATATAGAGTTTCACATAAAAGTATATGTCATGTTGGAAGGAGGCTATAAGGCACCATAGCTCAATATGCAAAATTTTAAATTGGATTAAATTTGTATTCCATTTTTATTCACTACCATATGGGGATTTTTTAAATAGTGCACACTAGATGTTATTGAGAAAATATTTTAAATTGTAGTTTGTATTAACAGATAATAATTATCTCAATCTAATGATAATCTTTTAACTTTCTTGCAAATAATGAAGGTTTAAAAAATTATTACTTTAATAAATAATTACTTGGCTTTTTGGTTCACTTCTCTTCTCTGAGATACTACCTGTATATTACTTCCCAAAAAGATGTTCTGGAAGATGCCTGATTAAATTTTAATAGCAATAGCAGCTTTTATATGGTTAATCATTCAGTAAAATTGAATTAACTGTTGGAGGGGAATTTGATTAAGCTATTTCTTCTTAGATTTTCCCTCTTCTTTATTATATTCTACAGCATAGCCAGAGTAGGGGTTAGCTGTTTTATCTGAAGCTATGGGTGTGTATCAAAACCTTTCTTCAGGGCCAGTATTATGATTTAGCTAGTTTTGGGTTATTTTTGATCGTTGTTTTTGTTTAGTGTAGAAATGACCTGTTTGTAAAGTGTATGCTTTTTCATTTTAACAGAAAGACTTTTTAAATGTTGGAGCTGAACCCTTATAAAAGTTTACTATTATAAAGTGCTGTGTACTTGATTTCTCTTCTGAAGAGTAGCTTTTCATATTTAATTATATTAAACATTTCTTATGCTAATATTTTATTTTAGTTGTGTATTCAAAAATTATATAATTTCATATAAATTAATAATTACTAATCATACTTTTCCTTATTAAAATGTATGTGTATCAGCCCTTTATTTTACTCTAGCATTAATTATAATATTCTTATGTTCCATATATCATAGCCATAAAGCTTTGAGTAACATAATAGAATAAAAGTACTTGATGAAAATTATACTGACTTTACTTGGGGAGGGACAGGGAAGAGGTATTGATGGAGTAAAGAACCTATTTCTCTTGTGTTCTAGTCCAGCAATTTTCTACCTTTTTGACCACATGGCATACATAAACTAATTACTTAAATTTTGCAGCACACCCAAAATATAGTTTTGTCAGTCTGACCAAAAAATAGGTAGAATTTTGATCATTCATACTGGGCGGCTATTGTTGTGTTGGCTGTTGTCATTTTTTTATTTGACAGTCTGAAGGAAAAGAGGTCAGTGCCTCTAAATAGTCAGGTATTGCATATTTTAAAAATTCTTGTGGCACACTAGGTGAAAATTGCCCTTCTATTCTATCACAGTTTAGAATAGGGAGACTAACAAGATAACTATGTCTAGAACTACAGAGCGGGCTCATAAGACTTACAATTTTTTTCAGAGTATAATACAGTAGTCAATAATAATTTGGTGAATGATCTTTGTGAGAAAAAGTCTACTCAGTATCATGGGAACATTTATTGTTGCACATAGTATAAATATATTTATGTACTGCAT
The DNA here is from genome assembly GCF_004126475.2 of Phyllostomus discolor. Classification (NCBI taxonomy): domain Eukaryota; kingdom Metazoa; phylum Chordata; class Mammalia; order Chiroptera; family Phyllostomidae; genus Phyllostomus; species Phyllostomus discolor. Next base: position 26,112,932 of record NC_040909.2, read on the forward strand.
TCCTGTATGTTAACAAAGTCCCTTTTTTTCCTTAGCTCATAGGAACTTTACAAGATTTGTCTGTTGCTATTGAGCATGTTAATATATACATGTTAATATTTACTGTTATACCTCCCCCAAATGAACACAGATCATTAAATTAGAAACATTGATAAAATGAACCCCCCCCGCGTATGAGGAAATTTGTTTCCTACATGATCAAATTTTTCTACATGATCAAATTTTCTGTTTACTAAAAGATATTTTTTTCCTTTTTAAGACATTTGGTCCTGTTTTTTTCTGCCCAAACTCTTCTGAACATAATTTAACATTTGTGAGATGATTAAAATGGTACTTCAAATTCTAAAAATCAGAAGAGTTGAGCAGAATTCTAGTTGCTAAAAGTGCTAGGTAAACTAGGCAACTCTAGTACATGTAGTTCAGTGCATTACTTATAATTGGGTTCAGAATACCAAGTTAATATAAATCACTTGTTCATGTGAAGACACCCTGATACTGTTAATACTATGAAGCTGGAAAAGCCAGCCCAAAGGCTCCGCTGCTTTGCGAAGAGCTTTCGCTCCAAAGAGAGGTTTTTAGCTTAAGAAGAAAGATTATTCCAGAAGACATCTTGACCAATCTAAAGATGGTTGTTTTAGGCATGTGGAAGCCCGAGACCAAACTGAACTTAAAATAACATGACTCTTAGCGATTCATAGAATAATGTTGTATGAAGTTGTTTCTCGGCCTCAAATCTTGCCTAAATAATCCTCCTAGTAGACTACAAAGGGTCAGAACAGAGTAATCATATTAAAAAACAATATACCCCAGTGTCTTACTTTAAATTTATTTATTCTTTTAATCCTTATACTTGACAATTAAAATGATTTGCCAATCTATTTCCTAAAAATAATTGATACATAATATATTCTGAGTCAAATCTCAAGACCATATGAGCTTTTTTTTTTTAAACTGATTTTTTAAAAGATTTCATTTATTTATTTTTAGAGAGGGAAGGGAGAAAGAGAGAGAGAAACATCAATGTGCGGTTGCTGGGGGTCATGGTCTCAACCTAGGCATGTACCCTGACTGGGAATCGAACCTGCAACACTTTGGTTCGCAGCCCGCGCTCAGTCCACTGAGCTATGCCAGCCAGGGCTGAGCTTTGTGTTTTGGTCACCATTACTTCTCTGTTTCAAGAGGTAGAAGAAGTGACTTATTCTGAAGCTTAGTGCCCCATTGTAAACATGTTTTGACCAAGGAACTCAGGTGGTGAAACAAGTCTAGCCGTCTGGAAACAGTGACAAGCTCTTTGTAAGGAAAACCTGGAGTTGCCTTAGGAGGTACTTTAGGAAGCTCTTTGGAACTCTTTCCAATTGGTTATATCGACTTTGGGGATGAGGTGGACATAGGCCACAGATCTGAATTTTCTAGTTTTGCTCTGAATTATTCTTAGTATGATAATTTTATATTTGGGATTTCTTCTGGGACTTTTCTATATTCATTGCACATCTGTGCAAATGAAGCTTGGGACATACTTTGGCTTTGTCTGGACAGCTTGCACACTGGCTTTAGGAATATTTGAGAAGAAATGCCATTAAAAAAAGTCTGATTCTCATCTGTATATGTATCTAGACGGCCTATCAAGGATAATATATAGAAGACTGTCTAGGAATTAGGTAGAAATTTTAATCTTAAATTAATGTCTGTCACACTGACTGAAATACAGAGCTTGGATAGGTATATTTTCAGAGAGAGCTTTTTTCAGAATGAAAGTAAGGGAAGAGAAATTGATGTCTGAGCCCCGTGAATCCCAGATTTCAAAGTTATGAGCTGGCAGTTCATGGTTATGGGGAACACAAATTTCACCTTCAAGGGTAGGTTTCCAGGGTACTCCAGTGAGATGGAGATAAAGAAATCACTTTAGTTTACCACGTGACTTTGTCTCACGTTACTCATAGGTATACTTGAAGGTATTGTGATGTTGGGTAAAGGATATGGCTTTTGAAGTGTCACAGACCAGAGTTTAAATATGAGTGATTAACTGGGTGGTATTAAATATGTTTATTAAATGTGTTTAATTAACAGTGCCTATATTTCTCATCTGTGCAAGTGGGAATGATAATAATAAGACTTTTCTATAGAGCTGTTGCTGGGAAGTGAATAAAATGACATTTCCTAAAAAAGACAAGCCTTACTTTTAAGACATCCTCCACCCACCCTCCCTGCCACCATGAGTATCATGGTCTTAGAGTATAATATCACCAGAAGGAGGTGATATTGCTCAGAAGGACACTCATAAGTTTGGAAGTACATCTTATATGTTGGTCTCTACTTAGAACACTTCTCAATGTCTTCAGTGAACTAAAGGAGTATTTCAGTGAGCATTTAGGCCATCGTTTGAAAAAGCTGCAACAATTTTAGATTAGGTAACCTAGACTTTAGAGCTTTACTTTTCCTTCCACAGCTATTGCTCTGGTGGATGGCCTGGTGTTCACTCAACATAGACAGTGAGTGGTTCAGTACTGAGGACTGGGAAGGATGTACTACCGAGTAGGGTTACCAGCTTTTTTAAAGGTGTCAGTAGCCTTACTGAAATTTGTCCTTGCAGGAGCCTGGCCATTAACTATACATTTACTGTCGCCTCTCCCTACTGTTCAGTTGGATGAGAGAAATAATTGTAAGATAAACACAAAACACTTCAAGGCTCATTTCTTAAAAGTCTGACTTAGGGTGTTTTTGTGTTTTTTTTTTAACATTTTTTAAAATTTATTTTTCAGAGAGAGGGAAAGAAAGGGAGAAAGAGGGAGAGAAACATCAATACGTGGTTGCCTCTCATGTGGTCCCCACTAGGGAACCTGGTCCTCAACCCAGGCATGTGCCCTGACTGGGAGTTGAACTGGCGACCCCCTGGTTCACAGACCGTGCTCAATCCACTGAGCCACACCAGCCAGGGCTGTTTGTTTTGTTTTTTTTTAATCCTAAGAATCAGGTGCCTTATTTGGACTTCTGCCTTTAGAGAATAATCAGTTCCCTCAGAATTCTTGGTGAATTTTTAGTATCCAAAATAAAGAACATGTTAATTTTTAAAAACAATTTTATTACCTATTTTAGTTATAAAACCAAAACTTTTGGTATACTGTATTTATCTTATTTATGATTTTCTTTTTTTTCATTTCACCAGTGTATAGTAGTCTTTTAACCTCATAGAGCATTTTTCTTATGAGACTTTGAACATACTTACTTTTATGCATTTTATTACAGTATGAAACCAGAGTAGTAATTTTGCTTGTAATCTTTAAATATTTCAAAAGTGTTTTCGAAGAATACATTTAGGAAGTTATCATTCTGAGTAGCAAAAGAATGACATTAGTAATGTAAATTAATTCACTGCTGTTATATTGAGTTAGTAGTCTGAAAGCAGTGATACATGTGTGATCTTCCTCTATTTATTTTGCTGGGGTGTTAGTTTGTTGTCATTTTTTTGACCCAAGTCCCCCACCCCCTGTCAGCTTGTTTTCTCTACCTGTGGATCTGTTTCTGTTTTGTTTTGTTTATTCCTTTTTTTTAAGATTCCACATATATGTGAAACACGCAGTATTTGTCTTTCTCTGTATGACTTACTTCACTTAGCATCATGCCCTGTAGACAGATCCGTTCATTCATCTATGGATGGACACCTAGGTTGCTACCACATCTTAGCTATTGCAAATAATGCTGCAACAAACACAGAGGTGCATATATCTTTTCTAATTAGTGTTTTTGTTTTCTTCAGATAAATAAGTGACTCAGAGTGGAATTGGCTGGGTCATTTGGCAGCTCTGTTTTTATTTTTTTGAGGAATCTTCATATTGTTCTCCATAGTGGCTGCACCAATTTCCAGTGTAGCCGACCAGTGGTTGCCTTTCCTGCACATCCTCACTGACACTTGCCGTTTGTTGGTTTTCTGATGCTAGCCATTCTGACAAGTGTGAAGTGATACTTCACTGTGGTTTTAATTTGGGATGTTGAACATCTTTTTATATGTTTGTTGTCATGTGTATGTCCTCTTTGGATAAAAGTTTCTCCAGTTTCTCTGCTCATATTTTATTTTTTTTTTCTTTTGGTGTTAACAGAGTGTAAGTATCAAATCTACTAAACAAGTAGCCTAGTGCAAACTTTGATATACACCTGGATTGTTTATATGTATAAATATCTGAAAGTGAGATATATGAACCATTGGCAACTATTTAAAGAGCCAATAGATATATGAAAAGATGTTCAATGTCAGTAGTCATCAGACAACTGCAAATTAAAACCACCATAAGATACCATCTCACACCTGTCAGAATGGCTATCATCAGTAAATCAACCAACAATAGGTGCTGGCAAGGATGTGGAAAAAGGGAAACACTTTCACACTGTTGGTGGGAATGCAGACTGGTACAGCCACTGTGGAGAGCAGCATGGAGATTCCTCAAAAAAATTAAAAATAGATCTGCCTTTTGATGCAGCATCCCACTTCTGGGAATATATCTGCAGGACCCCAAAACACTAATTCAAAAGAACATAAGCACCCCTATATTCATTGCAGCATTATTTACAATAGCCAAGATATAGAATCAGCCCAAGCGTCCATCAATAAATGAGTGGATAAAACAACTATGGAACATTTATACAATGGAATACTACTCAGCCATTAAAAAAGAAAAAGTTTGTTTTAGGTGTTAATTGAGTGTTAGTATCATAGGTGGAATCACAGGTGGAATCTAATGAACAAACTGAACTAAGCAGCAAAACAGAGATAGATTCCTAGATGGACAGCAGATGACAGCTAGTGTGGGGAGGTTAAGGGGTGGAAGGATTGAGCAAAAAGGAAAAAGGATTCATGGATATGGACAACAGTGTGGTGACTGCTGGTGGGGGAGGTGGTATAAAGGGACTAAATGGTAATAGAAAAAAATACAATAAAGGTTAAATAAAAAAATAAAAATAAAAAAGAATACTTAATTGGAGATATTTCTAGGCTTGCAGTAGTGTTGTTTAGAAATAAGGAGACTTTCTGAAATAAAGTGAAGTTTCAAATACTTGTGGAATTAGTGGTGAGATCTGTTTTCTAAAGTTTATAGTTAGTGAATTCAAATGACTCAATGTTATAGAAGTTAGCAAAATTACAATTTGAGATCATTCATTTCTTTCTTTCATCCTTTATAAGGGTACAGGATACTGAGGTAGGTATATATTTGAAGTGGTACAGTATACACTTTTTCTCTTAACCTTTGTCCTTCCCACTGTCTCCTCCTGCCTTTTTATTATTCTTTCCACGGCATTAAATGTGCCTAACTCCAGATTAGACAATTTGAGAACTTATTAAACTTATTTTTCTTCCATTTATATATGTAGCCATTACCATTTTTCTCATGTTCTTTTGTCTCTCAATCTCTCATTTGTCATAGCTATTATACTAGGTTACATTAAGTTTGTTTGTTAGTACTCTATACTTCCATTGGAATTATCTTTCTAAAATGCTAAGTACCCGATAATTGATTCAGCCATTTTTCTTTGCTGCTAATGATTACCAACATTATCCAGTTTAGATTTCCTTTATTTCTTTTTGAGAAGCACATAATAGGCAGCAAGATTAATAAAGGAATAGTAGTTTGGAAGTAAAGTAAGTGATGGAGAAGTCATGAATTACGAACTAGAAAAAATGGATCTGAAATACTTGAATCCTTTGTAGAGCTGACTTATCTATTCCCTCTCTGGTTTTAATTAGTTTTGTCCACATCTGTTTTCAGAGACCTAAAGTTTCCTCAGAGTTCTAGAATAACTTGGGACAGTGACTACTTTTCATAGATTTTTCTCCATTGCAGTCAAATATGGTTTGAATTTTTCTTTTTGTACAGTTCCGAGCAAGATAAATTACAGTGTTTATTGGACAAAAGGTGACAGGCAGGTGTTATTACTAAAAGCCAATAGATTAAAAAAAGGAACTCTGAAACAAATGGAATAACATAAGGAGTAGTAGTTAATGAGATGTTAAATAATTTAATAAGTCTGGAACTGAACATTTAGAATGCAAAATAAAATTATGGGCAATGCTTACAGTTCCAGCCTGTTTTATCTAAAATAATTACTTCAAAAATCTTATTTATTTTCATTCTAGTTACAGGAACACCCTTAAAAGAAGGGAATACTTTAATTACAAATATACTGTGTTTTTATTGTGCTGTGCAGGATGTCTCCCTTGAAAAGTCTCATGCCTTCTATCTGCCACAGGAAATGGACAAAGACTATCACAGTCTTAAGGGGATTTTCTATCTCTGGGAGTCAGGTTGAATCTGCATTTTGTTTGCAGAAACCACAGTTTCTGGAATTTTCTAACTTGCCACAGGCCATTAGGCTGGTCTTTAAGATTGGAATGAAACTCAGGTGCTCAAAGCAACTCTCCGAATTGACTAAATGTATTTTGGTTCATTTAAACAGAGGGATAGAGACTAATCTTTTCTTCTTTTTTAATCCTTGCCTGAGGATATGTTTTATTATTTTAGAGAGAGAGGAAGTGGGGGGAAAGAGAAAGATGTGAGAGAGGAACATTGGTCAGTTGCCTCCTGTCTGCACCCCAGCTGGAATTCAAACCCACAACCCAGGTCTGTGCTCTGATCGGTAATTGAACCCATGGCCTTTCAGTGCACATGGTGACGTTCCAACCAAATGAGCAACCCAGCCAGGGCTGTTTCTTATTGTTAAGCTAATTTGAATTTGGCATCCAGAGTTTGATCCTAAATGGAACTAAGATTTAGAGAAGACACATTATCTTGATTGGCATCAGGAGGAATATGAAAAGATACTGAGTTTTAATATCACAGAAAATTATCTTTTTTGCATTGTACATACATTGGTTTCTGTTTTACCTGGAGCTTAGAGTAGTGTGGGATCTAACTTGGTATCAACTGTTTAGTGAAAAATGAGCATGACTGGGAGAAAATAATGTTGTATACTATTACATGATAAAGAATCATTTTACAAGTAAAGATATGTTTTATTAGGGCAACTTGATAAAATTTAATTTACCGTGAAAGACAGAGGAACGTATTTATATTGTGTCAGTAGTTTTGGATCGTTGTCTGTTTAAAGGTTTATAAAGTTAAGAGAATTCATGAAAGAGTGAGTAACGGTCAGGTAAATTATGCTCATAGTGGCCTTTAAATGGATGTATCATGATGTAAGAACACTTAGACCGTGAGTTCAGATTCTGGGTTCAAATTCTAGCTTTATCATCTGTTAGCCATGTGTTAGATTATATCTTGGGCAATTTGGACAACAAATTGTTGTTTCTCTCTCTTTCAAATCAATACATTTTTTCAAAATAAATTAAAAAAAAAGTTGCGTCTGAAAATATAGTAAACATTTTCTGTCCTGAATGCTGCTTTGGTACCAGTGTATTTTTAGATTTACTGGTGTCACTGAGCAGGGTTATATATACACTTGTATTTCATTTTTGAGATAATTATTACTGTATCAGACCCTTTGACATACTTACAAGATTCTTTACTAATATACAATATACTTTATTTAACCAAAGGTTAACTTTTGTAATAAAATTTTCCTTATGGACCACTGATCTTCCTTAAATAGTCTTATATCTTTATATATATATGTGTGTGTGTGTGTGTGTGTGTGTGCGCGCGCACACACACAAGACTTAATTTTTAGTCATAAGATTAAAATCTGTATCAAGGAAAATCAAATTTGCTAGAGGCATTTTATGTACAGTTAAAACTTTTTTGGTTAATCATCCCGCATTCTGTTCAAAGGGAACCTTGATAGTAGCTGTTCAGAAGAATATCTGAAAGTTTAATATTAGGTTGAGCACAATTTTGTTGGATTAAATTGAGTAATATATATGTTTAACAAATAATTTAAAAATTATGCATCTGAAGAATGGAAAGTGGTTCTTGGTGGTAGACATGTTTTAGAAAGATTGAGGGAACATTTATTTCTCTGCCCTATCAGAACCTTTGCAGGGAGAGTCTGCTTGGGAATCCCCATTATAAGAAGCTTCTCAGGTGATTTTTATGCACACTAAAGTTTTAGAACCACTGCTGAATTCTCTACTGGCAGCTTTTAGGATATTGTCTCCTGCTGGTTCTTCTATTAGAAGCTACTTCTCCTTACTAGGGGAAGAAGAGGGGTGGGAGGGGCCTGAATTAAAAATAGTTATACCTGATGACCTGCCATGTCCTATACTGCGAAATTTCCAAGGTCTTAGTTTCTGCTCTAAGTTCTCTTTCAACTGGTACTCCTTGGCGAAAGAAAAAACATGTCACATTAATGGTGATACACAACCCAAGTGGACTGTGACAGAGGTTTCAAATGTTTCCTAAAACTTCAGTACTTCCTTACAAGGGAAAAATTGCATATAAGGAAATGTCAGAATTTAAGTGGTCTTCTGGGGCCAGGATTGAAACTGAGGTTGATTTACTTTCAAGCTTAGCCTCAACAATGTATGAGCTACCTTCCTACTTAGTGGAAAGAACATGGGTTGTGGGTTTGGGTAACCTTGGGTTGGAAATATGCCTCTATCACTTACTGGCCAAGCCTCAGTGTCCTCATCTGAAAAGCAGGTATGATAACTGTTAAATCTCTAAGGTTATTGTGAGGATGAATGTCCCGAAGCCCATATTTGGAGTGCTTCAGCATATTTCTATAGTTTTATTCCAGAGTGGGCATTCCAATAAATGATGGGTCTTACTCAGCAACTTAAGATGAGGCAAATAATGCCTTATGTAGTTAACCAATTATAGGCTAAATGGCTTTGTCAGATTATGAAATATATATTTACCTGTTCTCATGTGGTATGATAGCTAGAAACAAGAAAGATACAGAGAGTGCATTGGGAGTTCCCTATTTTTACACCTCATATCCTGGTAAATTCTGAATGTGATTCTAGCCCAGAGCATTCTTTTTTTTCTTAATTGTTGTTCAGTTACAGTTGTCCCCATCCCCCCACCCCATTTCTCTCCCCTGCTCCATCTAACCCCTGCTCACAAAGACAATCCGCACCTCATTGTCCTTGTCCATGGGTCCTTTGTACATATTCCTTGACTTAACCTTTCCCCTTCTTTCCCACATTTTCCCCCTCTTCCCTCCCTTCTATTCACTTTCAGTCTGTTCTTTATTTCCATGTCTCTGGTTTTGCTCACTTGTTTATTTTGTTGATTAGTTTCCACTTATATAGGTGAGATTATATGGTATTTATCTTTCACTGCCTGGCTTATTTCACTTAGTTTATACTCTCCAGTTTCATCCATGCTGCCACAAAGGTTAGGAGTTAATTCTTTGTTTCGGCTGTGTAGTATCCCATGGTGTAAATGTCCCACAGGTTTTTGATCCATTCATTTACTTATGGGCACTTTGGCTGTTTCCAGCACTTAGCTATTGTGAATAACACTGCTATGAACATAGGGATGCAAAGGTCCTATTAAATTGGTGATTCAGGACTCTTAGGGTATAATCTCAGAAGTGGAATTGCCAGGTCAAAAGGCAGTTCCATTTTTAGTTTTTTGAGGAAATTCCATACTGTTTTCCACAGTGGCTGCACCAGTCTGCATTCTCTCCAACTGTGTACTAGGGTTCCCTTTCCTCCACAACTTTGCCAGCACTTGTTTGTTGATTTATTAGTGATGGCCACTCTGACCTGTGTGAAGTGGTATCTCATTGTGATTTTAGTTTGCATCTCTTTGATGGCTAGTAATGTTGAGCATTTTCTCATGTATCTATGGGCCATCTGCATGTCCTCCTTGGAGAAGTGTCTGTTCAGGTCCTTTGCCCAGTTTTTAATTGGATTTTTTGTCTTCCTGCTGTGGAATCATATGAGTTCTTCATATATTTTGGAGATCAGACCCTTGTCCAAGGTATCATTGGCAAATATGTTCCCCCATATGGTTGGTTCCCTTTTCATTTTGATGATGGTTTCTTTAGCCGTGCAGAAGCTCTTTAATTTGATGTAGTCCCATTTGTTTATTCTTTCCTTTATACCCCTTGCCCTAGTGGATATATCAGTGAGAATATTGCAGAGCATTTTTAAAGCTCCAGATTCTTCTTACAACTCCAGATGCTGACATTGAAATGCCTACAGGACATCTTCAACAGGTCACCACTTAAGAAGTTCAAATCTAAGCTGGCCTTAGTTTCCAAACACTGATGTTCTTTGAGGGCTTGTGCATCAGTGAATGAAATTCCTATCCATCTGCATCCTCCACAAAATCTGATTTTTTACCAAATTCCACTGATTGCTACATTATAAATCTCTTTCTCCCTTCTCTTCATCTTCATTCATCACTATCACCTTAATCTAAGTTATAGTTATTGCACCTCTAACTCCTCCCTGCATCTCTCTTGTTCCTGTCTATAATTCAACCTAATTTGATAGTTCTTTAGTGTAAAATTTACTGCCAAACCTTATTTAACATTCTCTAGTAATTTTGCCTTATCTTTCCCATTTGACCTTTTCTTCCCCATTTTATTTCATATGTGTTTCCTCTCTAGCAGTGACTGGCCTCTCTGCTTCTCTTTTTTTGAATTGGAATGTGCTTATCATATAACTGCTTTTAGACCTTTGCGCTATATTTTTAATAGCATTTATCTCTCTTTGCAGTTATGTATTTGCATGGTTATTGGGCTCTACTATCTGTTTTCCGAAATAAAATGTAAGTTCTAGGCGGAGATAATTTCAGTGTCTTCAAACAGCCCTGACAACAGAAGAGAAATATTAAAGTACATAACATTGAATACTGAAGTACATAACTAGGCAATGAAATACAGAGTGATTAATTCTAAAGTGAGGTAAAGTACAGATGGAGTCACAGTGTTGGCATTTTAAGCATTGTTACTTGGGAATACTTTAGTTACTGTAGCATAGGCTTGATCAGCCTCTAATTTTACTTTTTCTGTTCACTAAATGATAGTAATATTTTGAGTTTTGAATTTCCTAGTTCAGATTAAGAGCTTCCAGAAGTTGATTGTACTTGAATGAGCTTTAGAATAAAAACTTTCCCCTTTCTCACATTTGTATAACATTTGAAGTTTACAATTAAAAACAATTTCTGGTTACATACTTCTCGATGTTTACTATGTAGAATATGTTAGTTGCCTGAGACATAAAAATTTTAAAGCACTACCAAAACTTACAAAGATAAGAAATTATAGATGTTTTAATAGGTTTCTCAGCTTATAAAAGTTAGAGGAATTAAGATTAATATAATATTGGAATTACGATTTTATGGGTATTTTTGGTATTTAGACCTTAATTTACTGCATGATTTGTTGGCAGATTCAAATATCCTTATGAAAGCCCTTAAGATTTTAGTATTTTCTTGAAAATTGGTTTAGTTCTTTGTTTACACTTAAAAATTAGTGCTTCAGTAAGATTTGGTTTCCATCTATCCTGAATTCTCCCTAGGAGCATACAACTTCAAAAGAGTCACAGTCAGCAGAAAAAAGAAGTGGTCTGAACATTTATGTGTTAAATATGCATGTTAATTAAGAAAAAAATTAGAAAAATATGAAAACAGATGTTACATAAATTATTGCAGTCCCAGGGCAGCAGTAACTTATACACTGACAATAATTTTTATATGTGCATGTGTATGTCTATTTCTAGATTTCTCAGTATTTATGCAGTTCCACAGAGAATAACTAGAAAAAAGAACTGGTATATCCTTTCAGTGAGACTGGTAAACATTCCTTTCGCATATGGATTGCTGAGGAGGTCTGGTTGTTTTGTACAGTCTCACTGTGCAGATAGTATTGCCGTCTCCTCATCTTGCCTGTAGCCTTTTTCTCTTCCCTTCTTGCTCTGTCTGATGGTATGTCAGTGAGATCTTTTTGTGGGCTTATCCTGTCAGACAAGAAAATAAATTACAGTCCTAGCAGTGTACTGGAAATTGTAAATTGACCTTGGTATAAAGTGTGTGTTTAGAAACAGAACAAATTACAACCACTCAGGACACTGATTGTAGGGTCAATTTTTTTTTTTTTTTGTTACTGTCACAGCCTCTGAAGAAATAGCCATTGTTCTGTGAATAGTATTGACACATTAGTATGGCGATATATAGTGTGTTAACATAAATACTTATTCATCAAATACATATGTGTTGGAATATTTCAAAGATATTTGAATGTCTTTCACTTTCAAAGAGAAAGAAAATGGTCTGTATTTTTACAAGGGAAAGATGAGAAATGGAGACATGCTTTATTTTAGTGGTTGAGCAACTTTATTTCAACCATCTAGGAAAACTAAGTGACTATACTGACCTAGGAGCTGCTGACAATATTTAGGTATATTCCATATGCATATTACACAATTTAGAAATTTGTTGTTTATAACTTTTTCAGATAAAATTAAAAGTTAAAATAAAGAAATGCTACATTAGAATGTCATAAATCATTCTTTTAAACAAATGAAACATGAATTATATGTAATACATAGCATAAAACATTTTTTAGAAATCTGTCTAGAGATTAATCCTACATTTATTTCTATTGTTCAGGAATCCTACTTTGCTCTTGAGTAGTATATGATGCTAAAATGTATTTTAAGTAATTAATTTTTTTAAATCTCAGTGGATTTCAGTTACTTCTGTCATCCTAATGTTTTTCATTTCTGTTACCAATTTATGTTTCACATTATATTGCCTAATTACTATTGACCTTTTGTATTTATGCTGAGCTACTGATAAGTTCTAACAGGTTATTGGGAGTAAAGTAAACTCATATAGAATGAAATCTAGAGGAGAGCGATAATTATATGTTTAGCAATTTATTAATATTAAGAAGTTTTGTACTTATATAGAAAACAAACAAACAAGCAAAATGTAACCAAAAACACTGAAATTGAGAACAGGCTGACAGTGACCCGAGGCGAGAGGGGAGGGAATTTCAGGGGAAGGGGGAAAGGGTTTGGAGGAACTAGTATAAAGGACACATGGAGACTTCCGGCAAGATGGAGGAATAGGTGGACTCACCATACCTCCTCGCACAACCAAGATTGGAACAACAATAATTTTCAACAATAATTTACAGTCAGAATAACGCCCAGATCCGGCAGAGGATTTATCTGAATGGAAGTCGGGCAGCCAAGAAGTTGAAGTAGACGCGTTCATCCGGTCTCGTAGGAGAAGACGCACCGGGCGGGCGTGGGGCTGGCGTGGGTCGGCGGCGCGAGGAGGTCGGGGAAAGTTTGGCGTGACATCAGCTCGACAGCCATCTGGGGCACAAGAACGCAGCGGTGATCCCTGAGTACGCAAGCTGTGGCTGGCAGACCCAGAGGGGTAGTGATTGTGGACCAGGGCAGAACTCACAGCCCGGAAGCCCAGACAAGGGTCTGAGTCCAGGAGAACGGAACTATCGCCATTGTTTTCTCCTGCCCCGCCCCCTCTCCCACTCCCGCCCCGCCCCCACATATAACTCACAGTCTAGTGACTGGGGTGCCCAGCCCCGGTGAACACCTAAGGCTCCACCCCCCACAGTAACAAGAACAACCAGACCAGAAAAAAAAAAAAAAGGAGAGACGGGGGAAAAATATGTTTTCGACAGAGCAGATCAGACCCCCAGGACTCATCCTTTTGAGCGACCAAGAAATAGCCAATCTATCAGATGCGCAGTTCAAAACACTGGTGATCAGAAAGCCCACGGAATTGGTTGATTTTAGGCGCAATTTAGATGAAAGGATGCAGGTTACCATAAAAGAGATGCAGGAAGATACTCGGAGGACAGCCAATAGTGAAAGGAAGGAATCTGAGTCTCAAAACAATACAGTGGACCAGAAGGAAGATAGAATCAACCAAGCAGGAAAGCATGATGAAATAAGAATTCAAAAAATCGAGGAAAAGATTAAGAGCATCCAAGACACCTTTAAACGTTCCAATATCCGAATTATAGGGGTACCAGAATCGGAAGGGGAAAAGCAACAAATTGAGCATGTATTTGAACAAATAATAAAGGAAAACTTCCCCAACAGGCAAAGGGAACAGTCTTCCAAGAAATCTAAGAAGCTCAGAGAGCCCCAAAGAAGTTGGACCCAAGAAGAAACACACCAAGGCACATCATCATTACATTAGCCAAGGTAAAAACGAAGGAGAGAATCCTAGAAGCAGCAAGAGATAAGGGGACAGTCACCTACAAAGGAGTTCCCATCAGACTGTCAGTTGATTTCTCCAAAGAGACCTTACAGGCAAGAAGGGGCTGGAGAGAAATATTCCAAGTCATGAAAGACAAGGACCTACATCCCAGATTGCTCTATCCAGCAAAGCTCTCATTTAGAATGGAAGGGCAGAAAAAATACTTCTCAGATAAGGTCAAGTTAAAGGAGTTCATCATCACCAAGCCCTTATTTTATGAAATGCTAAAGGGACTTATCTAAGAAAAGAAGATAAAGAAAAGACATGTATAGTAAAAGGACAGCAAACTCACAACTATTAACAACCACACCTAAAGCAAATCCAAAAGAAACTAAGTAAACAATCAGAACAGGAACAGAACCACAGAAGTGGAGGGCACATGGAGGGTTAGCAGCAGGGGGGTGGGAGGAGGAGAGAGGGGGAAAAGGTATAGAGAATAAGTAGCATAGAATGTAGGTTGAAAATAGATAGGGGGAGGGCAAGAATAGTACGGGAAATGTAGAAGCTAAAGAACTCATAAGTATGACACATGGACATGAACTAAAGGGGGGAAATGTGGGTGGGAGGGGGGTACAGGGTGGAGGGGAGAGAAGGGGGGAAATGGGACAACTGTAATAGCATAATCAATAAAATATATTTAAAAAAAGGACACATGGACAATAACAAGGGGTTGTGGAGACGGGAGGGGGCTGGGGAGGGTTGGGGGGTGGGCTGGAATGGGAATGAAAGGCAGAAAACTGTACTTGAACAACAATTAAAAAAAGTTTTATACTTAAATTGATAGCTATTTTAAGAAATTCAGTTGTGATTCTTGCAGAGTTTATGTAAAGATGTATCTGTGTCAAATATGATTTGTGAAAGTATATTATTAAAGGTGATATTTATGCAAAAAGTATATGGAAATTAATTTTTAATTCACAGACAATATTGCCACACTGATATGTTTGTATATTTTAATTTTATATCTTACTAATGGTTTGGAATAAGCTTTCAGTGGAATTTTTTTCACATTTCTGTTCAGATGTCAAATTTGTATTTTATGTGATTTTTAATACTTAATATTTTATTATATATTAGAATAGTGTTTGTTATGTGAACACTTTATTTTATTGCAATGAAAAGAAGTTGTATGATTTGTTTTATATTGAGGTATTTTGAATTTTTTTGGTAATATAATGCCTTTTATTTTACATATTAATAAATGACTCTCTTTCTTCCTGGAATTAAAATAGATAATGGAAAGAGTGATTAATGAGTAGACTAACATTTGTCCTCTAAGAACTTAAAATAATATGAAAAATATTTTCAGCCTGTCTTTTCCATTTTTGCTTTGTTTTAGGGTTTCTTCTGGAATAGGAATATTTGAAACTATTTTATTTGTTTATCTTTCTAGGTATTTGCTGATTTTTCCAGCAGCTTAATTGAAGGGTATTTTGCTGATCTTTATTTCTTGATTCTTCTTTACGTCCTGTTTGCTACCAAGACTCGTATTTGGAGAACTTTGTTGTACTGATCCTTGAAGTCACCTTTGACCCACGACAAGAGCATGCATATTCAAGAGTCAGTTAGATTTGTGGATCAATAAAGTTCTTCTAAAAGGTAAGCATATATTTATTCAAAATGTACCTTTATCAACAGCAGTCTTCATCTGTTCAGGCTTTATAACAAAAACAGACTTGGTGTCTTACAAACAACAGAAATTTTTCTGTTCTGGAGGCTGGGAAGTCCAAAATCACGGGGCCAAGAGATTCTTTGTCTGGTGAGGACTTCTTGGTTCATAGACCGGGAGGGAATGAGAGAGCTCCCTGGTGTCTCTTCTTATAATGGCATTAATCTCATTCATAGGACTGTACCCTCATGACCTAATCACTTTCCAGTAGCATCACTCCTAATATCATCATATTGGGAATTCAGATTTCAGCATATGAATTTTGGTACATAAACATTCATTTCATAACAGTACCCTTGTGTTCTATAAACTCATGTCCAGAAAAAAAATGTGTATGTGTGTATACATATGTGTGTGTTTATACACTTCTACTGGTTTTAGATTGTAGATTCCCTCATGGAATGATATTGACCTCTATCACAGTTACTTCAAGTTACCAGATCTGTTTCTCTCCATCTCATTTCTATTCACTAGCTTCCAGTCTCTTCCTTCATTGTTTCTCTTGTCTGAGTTTCCAGGGGGGCATTAAAAGTTTCTTCCACTTCCCTTATAGCACTTTCCTTAGGGAATGTTTTTTGTGTCTTTCTTTTTCCCTTTTCTTTCTCCCCTCCCTCCTCTCTTCTTCCCTCCCTCTCCACATTCATTAAATTTGTTACAGGAGAAGCAAAATTAGAATGATCGAACTTAGAGTTGAAGTTATCTCAGCTAGCATTTACACTTTTTTTTCCTTTTTTTTACCACAACCTATAGTAAGAAATAAAATTTACATTTCTGAGCCATTTCTCACAGGTACAAATGTACAAATGAAACTGAAACAAAAGTTGCAACAATTTTTACCCTGACTACCTGGAATGTATGCTGGGCTCTATTCTGTTCTCTTTTTTTGTGTTTTATTTAATACGTGCTGGTGCTTATAACTGTCTAATAATGGATCACTTTTGTAATTTGAAAAACCATGCTTTGGATCACTAGTACATTTGTTCACCACTGACTTGTTAGAAAGGTAAATGTATTCAGGCCATTTGTTTTCTGTCTCTGTCAAGCTGCTTTTAATTCTCTCTCCTCTGTGTTTCTCATCTTTCTCCATTCAGTACAATCTGTGAAATGATTTGGTGAAAGAACTGGGTAACTGTTGGGAAACACCAGCCCTTGGTTCTTCTATAGTAAGAACACAGGTACAAATAGAACTCAAAATTTGAATGGAAGATAGTCTTTGATTGAGTCATCCCTTATAGCAGAGTATATATTCTTTATTCCCTTCCTGTTTGTTTCATCTATGTAAATTGTGTGCTGATATCCTTAAATCATTCTTGATTTAAAACATTTTCAACTTTTTCAGTCCTCTATAACAGCCTAGAATAACCCAAATACTTTCCCAAAGTGGTATCTTCTAGCACCCATTCTCATTTTATTTAGCATTTTTATCCTTTTAATAAATTGCAGGCATTTTTCTGATTCTATAAGTAATACGTTCTTAGAAAATTTGGTGTATATATAGAAAATTTTAAAAAAGATAAAAAATACCCCTACTCCAAGGCAGCAAAAGTGTTTCTAAGAGGGAAGTTCATGGTGATATACTCCTACATTAAGAAAAAAGAGCTCAAATAGCCTAATTTTATACCGCAAAGAACTAAAAATAAAAAAGAACAAGCTAAACACAAAGTTAGTAGAAGAAAGGAAATCAAGAGCACAGAAATAAATGAAATAGAAACTAAAATGACAAGAAAAACTGTCAATGAAACTATAAGCTGGTTATTTTTAAAATGGGAAACAAAATACGCAAACCTTTAGCTGGGCATACTAAGAAAAAAAAAAGACAGGACTCAAATAGGAATGAAAGAGGAGACAATGCTACTAATACCACAGAAATACAAAGGATTATAACAGAATACGGTGAACAATTATATACCAACAAATTGGACAACCTAGAAGAAATGGATAAATTTCTAGGAACACACAACTTACCAAGACTGAATCATGAAGAAATAGATAATCTGAACAGACCAATTACTAGAAGGACATTGAATCAGTAATTAAAAATCTCCCAATGAAGAAAAGTACAGGACTACATAGTTTTTACTGGTGGGTTCTAGCAAACATTTAAAGTAGAATTAATGCCAGTTCTTCTCAAACTCTACCAAAATATAGAAGAGGAGGGAACACTTCCAAAACCATTTTCTAAAGCCAGTGTTACCCTGATACCAAAACCAGATAAGGGCACTACAAGAAGAAAAAAATTACAGGCCAGTGTCCCTGATGAACACACATGTAAAAATCCTCAACACACTGAAATGAACTGAATTTACCAATACACTGAAAGGATCACACCCTGTGATCAAGTGGGATTTATTCCAGAGATAGAAGGATGCTTCAATATCCACAGTCAGTGTAATAGACCACATTAGTAAAATGAAGGGTAAAAATCACATGATCATCTCAATAGATGTTGACAAAAAATAAATCATTCATGATAAAAACACTCAACAAAATGGGTATAGAGGGAATACACTCTAACATAATAAAGGCCATTTATGACAAGTGCACAGCTAACATCATACTCAATGGCGAAAAGCTGAAAGCTTTTCCTTTCAGATCATGAATAAGACAAGAATGCCCAAACTCACCACTCTTTTTTTCCCTCAAGGACCCAACTGTCCTTTACTTGGGCTATTTATCAGGGTGTTTTCTGCAGTGAGCAGCCGTGAAGAACAAGGCAACGTCCCCCATGTACAAAGAACCAATCTTGCCACTTTTATTTAGTTAGTTAGTTTTTTTAAAATTTTTTCTTCAATTTTGCCACTTTTAATTGACACAGTACTAGAAGTTCTAGCCAGAGAAATCAGGCAAGTAAAGGAAGTAAAAGGCATCCAAATCGGAAATGAAGTAAAATTGTCTTTATGCAGAGGTATGATATTGTATATAGAAAACCCTAAAGACTGCACCCCAAAATGGTTGGAGCTAGTAAATTCATTCAGCAAATTTGCAGGACACAAAATCAATATGTAAAAATCAGCTGCACTTCTACACACTGAAGATGAACCATCAGAAAGAGAAAATAAGAAAATAGTCCCATTTACAATTGCATCAAAAAGAATAAAATACATTGGAATAAATGTACCCAAGGAAGTGAAAAATCTGTACACTGCAAATTATAAAACACTGATGAGAGGAATTGAAGTACACAAATAAATGGATATTCTTTGCTTGTGGACTGGAAGAATTAATATTGCTAAAACGTCCATACGAAATGTCCACCCCAAGCTATCTGTAAACTCAGTGAAATCTCTATCGAAAGTACAATGGCATTTCTCACAAAAATAGAAAAAATAATCCTAAAATTTGTATGGAACCACAAAATACCTTAAAATAGCCAAAGTAGTCTTGAGACAGAAGAATGACACTAGAGGCTTCATACTTCCCAACTTCAAACTACAAGGCCCAACACAAATAATGCCTCTTTTTTTAATTACAAAATATTTTATTACAAAATTATAGCATGTAATTCTGTAATTTAACACTATCACACTCAAGCACACCATATGATCTTTTAGATGAAATGCTCAAATTAAAACTATGAATTGGCTGACTTCCGGCCAAGATGGAGGCATAGGTGGATGCACTGTGCCTCCACACACAACCAAGATAGGGACAACAACAATTTAGAAACAGAGTAACATCCAGAACTGACAGAAAATTGATCTGAATGGATGTCGGACATAGACCCATTCATCAAGACCAGTAGGAGGAGTGGGTTTCGGCACGGAGAGCAGAGAGAGTTGGGACCTGGCATGTGAGGCATCGGGGGCACGTAAGGCATCTGGGGTGCACAAGACCGCAGTGGGTGGACCCTGAGTGCTCAAGCGGCAGCTGACAGATCCCAGCTGAGGGGTGGCAACTGGCAGACCCAGTGAGGCAGCCATTGTAAAGCAAGGCAGTGGGCGCAACCCAAGATCCCAGTGCTGGGAAATAGAGCCTCGGGACACTGATTGAGGACCCCTGTAGGAGTTGAGGTGCCCTGAGAGACACCCAGCCTCACAGGAGAGGTCCTTGGAGGGTCCCACGGCATGCACAAGCCCACCCACACAGGAATTGGCACTAGAGGGGCCCAGTGTGCTTGGGGGAAGCGGCAGAAGGGACTGAGGTGCCATGGAGAACAGAGCAGGCGCCCTTGTTCCCTCTTGACCCCGCCCCCACATACAACATCACAGCCCAGCAAATGGGGTGCCCCACCCTGGTAAACACCTAAGGCTCTACCCCTTACTGTAACAGGTGCGACCAGACCAAAAAAAGAGAGAGATGGCTCAAACAAAAGAATAAATTGAAGCCCCAGAACCCATCCTTTTAAGTGACCCAGAGATAGCCAACCTATCAGATGCACAGTTCAAAACACTGGTGATCAGGAAGCTCACAGAATTGGTTGATTTTGGTCACAAATTAGGTGAACAAATGCAGGCTACAATAAGAGAAATGAAGGAAAATGCACAGGGAACCAATAGTGATGGGAAGGAAACTGGGAATCAAAACAATAGAGTGGGCCAGAAGGAAGAAAGAAACAATCAAACAGAAAAGAATGGAGAAATAAGAATTCAAAAAAATGAGGAGAAGCTTAGGAACTCCAGGGCATCTTTAAACATTCCAATATCCGAATTATAGGGGCACCAGAAGGAGAAGAGGAAGAGCAACAAGTGGAAAACTTATTTGAACAAATAATAAAGGGGAACTATCCTAATCTGGCAAAGGAAATGGACTCCCAGGAAGTCCAGGAAGCTCAGAGAGTCCCAAAGAAGTTGGACCCAAGAAGGAACACACCAAGGTGTATCATAATTACATTAGCCAAGGTGAAAATGTAGGAGAGTTCTAGAAGAAGCAAGAGATAAGGAGACAGTTACCTACAAAGGAGTTCCTATCAGACTGTTAGCTGATTTTTCAAAAGAGACCTTACAGGCAAGAAGGGGCTGGAAAGAAGTATTCCAAGTCATGAAAGGCAAGGACCTACATCCCAGATTGCTCTATCCAGCAAAGCTTTCATTTAGAATGGAAGGGCAGATAAAGTGCTTCTCAGATAAGGCCAAGTTAAAGGAGTTCATCATCACTAAGCCCTTATTTTATGAAATGTTAAAGGGATTTATCTAAGAAAAAGAAGATAAAAAACATGTATAGTAAAATGACAGTAAACTCACAATTGTTAACAACCACACCTAAAACAAAACCAAAAGAAACTAAGCAAACAACTAGAACAGGAACAGAACCACAGAAATGGGGGGCACATGGAGGGTTAGCAACGGGGGGAGTAGGAGGAGAGAGGGGGAAAAGGTACAGAGAATAAGTAGCATAGATGGTAGGTAGAAAATAGACAGGGGGAGGGATAGAATAGTATGGGAAATGCAGAAGCTAAAGAACTTATGACACATGGACATGAACTGAAGTGGGGAAATGTGGTTGGGAGAGGGTGTACAGGGTGTAGGGGAGTGAAGGGGGAAAATGGGACAACTGTAATAGCATAATCAATAAAGTATATTTTAAAAAGCTATAAATTATTAGACCCATATTATTACCCTATCAATTACTCTCAAGCAGGTGTTACTTCTGCTAGACCCTGTATATTACAAAGCTATAATAATTTAAGCAGTATGATATTGGCATAAAAGCACATAGACTGATGCTATAGAATGGAGAGCTCAGAAATAAACCCTCACATGTATGGTCAATTAATTGTGACAGAGGAACCAAGAATATATAATGGGGAATGGTAGTTTCTTCATTAAATAGTGTTGGGAAAGTTGGACAGCTACATGCAAGTGAATGAAACTGGACCGCTGTCTCATACCACATGTGAAAATCAACTCCAAAATGCATTAAAGATTAAATTAAGACTGGAAATCATAAAACTTCTAGAAGCAAACAGGGGGTAAGCTACTTGGCGTTTGTCCTGGCAATGATATTTTGAATTTGACATTAAAAGCATGGCAACAAAAGCAAATATAAGCAAGTGGGTCTACATCAAACTAAAAAGCTTCCCCACAGCAAAGGGAACCATCATCAAAATGAAAAGCAGCCTACCAAACAGGAGAAAATATTTGCAAATAATATATCTGATAAGAGGTTATATTTAAAATATAAAGAATACTTCTGTAATTTAGTAGCAGAAAATCCAAATAATCTGATTAAAAAATAAATAGGCAGATTAACTGAATAGATATTTTTCCAAAGAAGACATCGAAATGGCCAACAGATACATGAATAGGCACTCAACCTCACTAATCATTAGGGAAATGAAAATTAAAAGAACACTGAGGTATCTGCTTACTGTCATAATGTCTGTCATCGAAAGTACAAGAGATTGTAAGTGTTGGTAAGCATGGAGAAGAGGGAACATTTGTGCACTATTGGTGGGAATGTAAATTGGTGCAGCTACAATGGAAGAGAGTGTGGAGTTCCTTTAGAAATTAGAAGTACAGATATTCTGTGATTCAGCAATTGGATTACTGCATATATATCCAAAGAAAATGAAAACAGGATATTGAAGAGATATTTGCAATCTCATGTTTATTACAGTATCATTCACAATAAGAAGCTATGGAAACAACCTAAGCATTCGCCAATGAATGAATGGACAATGGAATATTATTCAGACATGAGAAAGAAAGAAATCCTGCCATTCGTAATAACATGGATGGACTTTCATGGCATTAAGTTAAATAAGCCAGTAGAGAAAGATAAATACTGAATGCCTATCACTCAAATGTGGAATCTGTTATAAAAGAGGAAATAAAAATCCTCAAGCTCATAGAAACAGAGAGTAGAAAAATAGTTGCCAGGGGCTGAAGGAACTTGTGAAATAGGACAAGGTAGGTAAATAGTTACAAACTTTCAGCTTTAAGATGAATAAGGTCTGTAAATCTAATGATGACTATAATTCATGACACTATTATATAATTTAAATTTACTAAGAGAGTAGAACATAACTATTATCAAAAAATATTATAAATACAGGGGTGGGCAAAAGTAGGTTTATGGCTGTTCATATGGAAAAAGACATGTGGGTTATGATTATTACAATAGCTTTATTAACTCAAAAGAATGTCACCCACAACTCTAAACCTAATTTTGCCCACCCCTGTATGTGCAGTAATGGATGTTTTAATTAACTAGATGGTTAGAGTCACTTCACAATTTATGCATAAATCATCATGATGTATACATTAAATACATTATAATTTTATTATACTGGGGTCACTTAAACCTCAATATAGCTGAACAAAATAAAAAAAATATGTGTAAAAAGAAATGAAAAAAGATTCCTAATCTTGTCAAGTAGAAATGAACTGGTGTGACATTAAGAAAATAATCTATTTAAAAAAAATTACTTGAATTTAACAGAGGGGAAAAAAAATGAAATGAAGCTTTAACTATTAGTGACCCTCAGATAAATGTTTTTCAAAACCATAACTGTTAGTTCCAAAGAGCCTTTTAATGTTAAAAGAAGATTATAGAAATCTTTAAGTATTCTGGAAATAAAAAAAAAAAATAGGAAAAGGCTGATCTAAAAGCAGAATACCCTTTTATTTTAAAATAATTTAGAAGAATTACAATATGCCGAGTTGAGCATCAGTGTTAAGGTAGCAGGGGCAGAATCAGGGGGACCATGTAGAAGGTTAGAGGTGAGGGATAGTTGTGGTTTGAACAACAAGATTATAAAAGGAATACAGTGAGGGGACAAGGTCAGGAGTTTGATTGGGACTTGCTAGTTGGAGATGTTTATTAGACATTCAGTCGGAAAGGTTGAGGCAGATATACTGATTCAGAGTTCAGGGGAGAGGTCTGGGGTGAAGGAAAAACTGTGGAATTCGTCAATTATGAACATTGTTTTTAAAGGGGTAAAATTGATGTGATCCAGTAAATATGGCTGCAGACAATTGAAAGTCCTAGCTTTGGGGCACTTTATGGGGTTAGGAGAAGAGAAGTTAGTGGAGGAAAGAAAAACCATTGAAGTAGGAGGAAAATTCCTGGCTTTCAGAATATCTGAAAGCTCATGAAGCTGAAGTGACATAAATGTTTTAAGGAAGGGGAGTGAGCACCTGACAAATGTTGCTGAAAGCACAGTTGTAGATGATGTGTGAATGACTCAATTTTACCATTTGGAGGTCATTGGTCACTTGGAGAAGAGTAGCTTCAGTAGGAGGCTTGTCTCTGGAGTGTGTTAAAGGGAAAGTGGGAGGAGAAACACACCTGGCAGTTTAAGAGGGGTTCTTGGATTAAAAAAATCCAAGACAGGATTTTTTTTAAAAGAAGATAATCAGCATACACTAGTATTGGTAATGTTCCAATAAAGAAGAATAAATTGATGATAGAAGAAAGAATGGGGAATTGCAGAAGCAATGTGCACAAGTGGAGAGACTGGTTTTAGATGGGAGCATGGATGGTTTATCCTTAACAATAGGAAGGAAGGCAGAGTATATAGGCACAGATCCATCTTTAAAATCTTTGGTCTACTTCCAGGACATACGACATGCAAGAAGCATCATAACTAGCTGCTTCCCACTTCTTTAGGCTTGTCCTGTTCTGATTTCCCCTTTGTGGTTTTTGTTTTAGCAATGTAAATAAATGAATGGTGGGTTCCAGTATAGGAATTTTGTGTTTTTAAACAAATTCTGTTAGCGAAATTAATACAAACAATAGGCATTTATGAATAATATTCCTCTTGAAGTTTTTGAGAAATCTCAAGTGTGTAAACAATAGAGTGTTTTAGAGAACCTCCAAGCTACATTAACATCAGAAGCAGAGCCATCAACTCCTTTCGCTGTGCTCCAGTACTGTAGAGCTTAATTTAGGAAGGATAATGGGTAGGTTAACAGATAAGATAAAAAAACCTGATCATCCTTGTGCTTCCTCATTACCTCCAGTGCATCATCTCCTCAGTTTAAATAACTAATATTTATTCTTTATATGGTCTACCATTCCTTAAAACCTGGCGCAAGTTCCTTGGTCATTGAGCTGGAAGACGTTTTGAGTAACACCTTCTGTACCTCCATATATTCACTGGTCCACCTTGGACACATTTACTGAGGGTCAGTTTATTT
Source organism: Phyllostomus discolor (assembly GCF_004126475.2). Classification (NCBI taxonomy): domain Eukaryota; kingdom Metazoa; phylum Chordata; class Mammalia; order Chiroptera; family Phyllostomidae; genus Phyllostomus; species Phyllostomus discolor. The sequence continues at coordinate 26,137,822 of NC_040909.2, forward strand.
GGCATACTGTCAATTTACCTAGTACTCTGTCTTTAGGTGTGCCTACTGTTGTTAGTAATAGTAAGAAATAAGATGACTTGTGCCTCTTTTAATTTTATTTTAATTCCCTCTAAATTTAGGCTCTAATTTATTGCACTCCCCTTTAAGCAAGAATAAAAGCTATCTCTCGCTTCCAAATTCTTATCCGAGGATATGTTTACTGATTTTAGAGAGAGATTATGGTGGGTGGGTAGGGGAGAGAGAGAGACATCAATGTGAGAAGCATTGATTAGTTCCTTCCTGTACGTACCCCAACTGGGGATCAGACTCACAACCTTTTGGTGCACTGGAAGATGCTCCAACCAAAGCTACCCAGCCAGGATATCTCTCAGTGTCTTTTGATATCTACCCACAATATGTCATGGTCTAATATGTGGACTGTGTCTATTATTTGTGGCGAGGCTGGCTAGTTTTTAATGGACTAACTCTGAGAAGGGTCTTCAGTAAATTCTCCTTTTCATAGGTGAGTTAGTTCACGTGTCATAAGCAGCTCCTTCACCATCTTATTAGCGAATTCCCTGTTAAATAACTTTATTATTTAACATAATTTAGTGTGTCTCCTTTCCTGGGCCTCACATACACATTTTTTCAGTGGGTTGCTATTTTATCATCTGGGACTTGGTTTCTGTGTTTAGATTACTGACTTAAACCATTTTCAGTGACTTTCTTTCTATGAGCTCAGACTTCTTTCCAGAAACCTTAGTGTAAGAATTCCACTATCTCAGTCTGACATTGTTGTGTTCCCTTTGCAAGCTAATATTGATGTCTGTCCTTGAACCTTGAGTCCTATTCTAATCATTTTTTTCAAGTTAAACAAAGACAAACTGTTATCTCTGTGGGGTTTTATGCTAGTGGTATAATTTGAGTAACATGGAACTATGGTTCTTCCTAAATGTTTCATTGAATTGAAAAATTTTAATTGGAGAAGATACTTGGAAACATAGGGAGAAGGTGAAAGGGTAATTCTGTTTCTGTTGACTCTAAAATGTCATCAGCTTCAAGAATAGAATCAATGTGAATTCATCTATTCATTTTATCAACAAATATGTATAAACTGTTTACTCTTTGGTAGGTACTCAGCTAACTCTTAAATAGATGTCATTTTAAAATGTTTTCTTTCTTTAAAATGGATGACGTAAGGAAAATCAGTTTTTTGTCAGGCTTATTGTGAAAATTTTTTAATGTTTTTAATGTACATGAATTAGATATAATTCTCACTTTTTGATAATGAAGAAACAACCAAGTCTTAGGTAAAAGTGAAATGAGGAAAATACAAAATCCGTTTCACTTTCTCTTCCTTTTATTCAGTTTTACAAAGACTTATGAACAGTGAACTTGACCAGCAGTTTCACTACTTCTTGTTTATAGTTCTGCTAGTGGTTTGTGGTACCTAGTAGATCTGAAAGAAGCATCATGCACTGGAAGGGAGAAGTTATATGGACATATAATCAGAAGTATAGAAAATGGACCCTTTATAGTTCAGAAGTGACTGTATTTCTATTTTACCTAGAAATTTCAATTTTTATTTTAGGTATTCCCATTTAGGAATACTTTGTAGCTTATAAACAGCTGACCCATTTACAGTGAATTTTTAAAATCTTTAATTTATAATGATTTGACCATTATGATACTAACCTTTTATTATTGAGACAAAATAAGGTGTCAGTTATTAAAAATATATATTCAGAGTTTTATAGAGGATGAACAATAATTTTACCTCAATTTAAGAGTTACTTAATTTCTTCAGAATGTAGCGAATATTGGCTGAAGATATTTTGAAAGCCTAGATTACTTGGAATATATTTGAAGCCTCTTCTTATGTACTTCTGTTCAAAATGTTGCATATTTTTGGATCATATATAGTATAGACTTAAAGTTTGGAGTTTTACATTTTCAGTCTTATAAAGGCTTATAAATATATATGTTAGTACTATTGGAACTAAATAATTTTATCCACATAATTGTCATTCAGTTGTAGCTGTCTGGAATAAAATTTCTTGGAATAAGTAGCCATTTTCCACGTGAAATAACCATTTAAAAATGTGTTTCATCTGATAGCATGTATTTTAATCTTTATAAATAGCACAGAGGAGCTGAAGTATTTATGTAGCTAAGGAAGGTTATCAGTTCAGGTTCCATAGTAACTTGTCTGACTTTATTAAGGCTGTGGATGTTTTATAATTTTTAAAAGATATGTTTATTATTACTTCTGTAAAATACATTGGGTTTCAGTTATAAGTTATGTGTTAATCTAATTTCTTATTGAAGTCACTGATTAAAAGGGAATTGTGTACCAGTGAGATTCTAAAACCTTGACATTATTTTAATCTGATAACAAATGGGTTTAAGTTCATGTTCTTTCAGTTGTTGGCAAAAAATCTAAACCTGTATTTTTTGGATTTATGAGGATAAGTCCTGCTTTGGCAATCTTATAGATCCTCAAGAGAATAGTTAAACAGTGATTAATCATTGTTTCTTCACTGAGTGTGCAGAAAAGAATGGAAAAGCTGCATTTCACACTTCTGAAGCAATTAATCCCCATGATCTTAGCCAGGTTTGTCTTGTAGATAAGTCAGGATACAAAACGGTACCTAATTTATCAATGTATGCATGCCATAAAGTATAAAACACACAATTTATTTCATATCATTTATAGTCAAATGTAAAAAAAGAGTGACTTTGCCATATCCAAGAGTGTTTCCTACATTACCTTCATATAAACTAAGTACCAGAGATTACAATGGGATTCCTGTTTATTGTGCACATCTGGTGCAGTCACTATGCATTTTCTCATTCACTTGCTGGCATTTTTAGTGATTGTGGCATAAATCACCTTGCTAATCAGAAACATAAGTGACGGGAAGTCATCTCCTTTTTTTGAACAATGGGAAAAAACATATGGCTTCTTAGACAGAACTTGGCTGTTATACTATTTATGTGGCATTATATTCTGTATTTAGAATTTCATATTAATTGTAGTTGGTTTGATTGAAGGCATTGAACACCCAGTGTTTGTGGTCAGAGTATTTGTTTTGTAGCATTTTCATAACAAATAAACAAAAAAGGTAATGCTTACATGCCTTCTACTAAATTTTTTAAAAATAGAACTACTTTGGGGAGAATTTTTAGATTAAGATGAATTGAAGAAAATATATAATTTTAAAGTGTGTGGATGTTTCTATAGATGCATAAGTACAGTAATTACAAGTTATAAGTTAGTTTTTTAATTATACGTATTTCAAAACATTGCGTGGATTAGAGTAAAAATTACTATCCTTTAAATGATAAAATGTAATTGACAGTAGTTTGCTTTTCTAGACATAGTATTATTTGAAAATGAGTTGCATTTTTTGATGAAGTTTTATTAGTCAGCATTGCTTCTGCATATACAACAGAAGTAAAAGATGAAGTAAAGCTTTGTAAAAGATAAATGTATCTGTGCAGACTTTAAGGACGACTTTCATTGAATTTGTTGGTGTTCATTATAGAACGCTTGCTGTAGATTTGTCTCTTTTTCTTCAACAGTTACTTAATTCTTGAAAAGTAGTAAATATAATAGCCTTTCATCCTTGTTTCACTTTATTATACCTTCCTATCCCTTATCCCTTTCAATTTTCTTACTGTTGGGTGGCAAGAAAATATTTAGTTTGAATGTGTAAATTTCAAATGAAAATTTATTTGTGCAAAGAACTTTATGTATTTTACAGTTTGTTTTCTCTATTACATGTGACTATAAATTAGTGAGGAGAATTTTTAAACAAATATATCAGAGCTTATTTATTCAAATGTGTGTTATTCCCTTTGAAGTTGTCCCCTTGGGAAGATGTACACATACTCCATTAATCAAAGTATTTTAGGAATGCCTCTTTTTGAATTTTCCTCAGCAGAATTGATATATAGCTGCCCAAAATGGATACTTTGAAGGGAGATAAGATTCATTATGTGTATATATGTGCTAGTATTTTTGTTTAAAAAAATCAATCATAATAGTTTGTATTGCAGCCTGTATATATCTTGCAGATAATTGGACACTCTGAATATAAATAGGGTTTTGAAAAACTGCTTGAATTTTAAATAAATGGTCATATTTATCCATTTTGTTTTAGAAATCTTGCATGATACTGTCTCAAGGATCACTTGCAGTGGGAGTCCACAGATTGAATAAATGCAACATAAGGAGGAAGTATTTTTTGATGTTGTTGTTATTGCTTGTTTTAAAAAATGCCACTATCCAGATTCTCTAAGGTATAGTGTGCTATTCTTAAAAATATATTTATAACTGAATTGAGACTTTCCTTCCCGATTAAAATTATCCAGTGTTTAAAATTACCTAAAATCTGCACCATGCTGCCTTGATCCTTGTCCATTTTTATTTCCTTCATGCTTTAAAGCCTCTTCTCCCCCTCTCCCCTGGGTATTTTTTATTTGTTTTTTAAAGATCAGATGTATTTGTTGCAAAGATCAATTTTAAAGTCATTCAATTTAAAAAGATATATTTGTATTTCTTTTTTTTCTTCACCAAAATAGAAAATTTTAGGAAGATAAGTTGTTAAAATTCAAGAAATGTACAATTTATGAGATGGCTAAAAGTATCAAAATAAATGAGGAAAAATAGAGTTCTATTTTTAGTGACTGAACACTTGGGACTTTGTTAATAATGGATTTTTGAAGAAAAATTTCTTTCATAAAGTGCTTAATGAGAAAAATATACTAAGCTAAAGTATTTGCTTATTTATCATGTTTCTAAGCCAGGAATTTAATTTCCAAATGTATATCAATTTTTGAATGGAATTGAACTACTAGTAATGTTTATATTCATTGCACACTTTGTTTAAATTTGCTTTTATTTTCAGAGAATTTGCATTGTTTTTTTCTTCTAGTGCACGCTTATTTATATTCATACTTTGCTGGTATATGTTACCCTAAAAGTAGATTCTGAATTGAGTACAGAACTTACAAGAAGAGTTATTGTTCTTTTCTTATGTTCTCATGACATAAAGAACAAATCCTTTCATCATAGGGATAAATTTACTGGTAATTCCCAGCCAGGGGGATTATTGCTTGCTGTCCTCCTTTCTGGCCACCCCTTTTCTCTCTTGATGTTTGTCTGGAAGTGGCTTTTGGAATGCTTTCCACTGCCTGACAGAACTGTGGGCTAGGTAGTGTGACACTCTTGGCCTAATCACACTGGAATTCAGGAAAAAAAAATGTTAATTTGAATATTTCCCCAAAGGGAGGCTTTTGTTTGTGAATGGGAAAGCTGCTCTGAGTGGCTTATATGATTCAGAAATTTTAATGTTAAGTTCTTAATGGAACATTTTAAGTGTGAGAACCCTGGAGCAAGAGAGGGTTTCCATGATTAAAAGTTTATTTCTTATTTTGTTTTGTTTTGTGTTTAAACTCTCTGTGGATAAAATGTTTTCAGCGTGGACCTCACTTGTGTTAACTGCTGGGGTTCAGTCACACTGCGTGTGGCCACCAGCAGGGTGGGCCTGCCAGCAGTCATTGATGCACAGGGACAAAAGGGAATTCTTTTCCTAAGAAAAACAAAGACGAAAGAGCCAGGTAACAGTCTTAGTTGTTAGAGAAGCAGCATTTTAAAACTCACCCTGGGGTCTGTTTCGTTTTCTGGTCTAGACCTTTTAGGCATGGTGTCATGGAACTTCGGAGGCAGGAAGATAGGTGGCCTGTAGAAAAAAAATTAGAAAGAACTGGAGAATGAGGATAATTCCGGAAGATGCTTGGGGACAAGCAGTATTGCCCTTGTGTTCACCAAACTGAGAGACCAGTGGAGAAGCATTTTCCCCTTTTTTGCCATAGTACACGGAATGACTGGCATTTTGCAAACTGCACGGGGCTGACAGTGTTAGAAAGGTGTGTGGCTCCACATGTGACAGCAGTGTGTTTGACAATGCAGCAGTTGTGGCGGAGGGGAAGGAAGTGGGGCTCAGTAAGAGCTGGGGTATCCTGGAGATGCTGCAGGGGTGCCCCATCAGTAGTTAGTGACAGTAGCAACCAATGATCTGCAGCAGAGAACAAAGGAAACACCTGGATAGGGGGACCAGTGAGGCCCACTCAGGTGTAATTTGGAGGAAGTGGGAGTAGATCTCAGACATCACACAGAGATGTGCAAAGAGAGGTAAATCATATATGTGCCATGGTGGGTGACTGACTTTGAGCTGACTGGGCTTACTCAGGAACACGTGTGAGATACTTAAGGATGACTCCCCGAAATGCCCCACAGGGCAATTTATAGACCTTGCATTCTGCATTGTGGGTTGTAGTAGAGTTTTCCAGAGAAACGCAACCAATAGAAGATACTGTACATATAAAATATAGAAATCGGCTCATGCAGTAACGGAGGCTAAGGTGTCCCACGATATGCCAAGAATGCCTGTGCTCTAATTCATTTTGAGTCGAAGGCCTGAGAATTGGGATGACAGGGCGGGGGGTGGGGAAGATGGTCTGAGTCCTTGTCTGAGTCTGAATATCTCAGCTTAAGCTGAGAGAGCATCCTGCCTGTCCTCCACCATTTGGTTCTGTGCAGGTCCTCATTGTACTGGATGATGCCCATATCGGTGGTGAAGGCATTTTGTTTTCACTCAGTCTGATTCCAGTGCTGATCTCTTTCGGAGACATCTTCACAGACATACCCAGAATTGTTTCACTAGCTGTCATGGCCTCCCCTCACCCAGTCAGGTTGACAGAAAATTACTCCTCACAGGGATGAAGGTGAGAACCGGCAGGCAAGTATGTTACACTTATTTTGTCAAATAATTTACAAATTTATTGAGGTACTAAGGGTCTTTCTTTTCCTCCTTCCTTTTTTTTTAACTTGTTTCCACAAAACCTTTTGCTTAGTTATCTACTATGGCAAATAGTATTCTAGCTGTTGGATCAGCAAAGTTAATAAGACTCTTTAGATGCTTGAAGTTTATAGCAGAGGAGATAATAGCAGCTAAAAAATTAACTTCTGGTCTGATGAATGATAATGGTAGAGTAATGCATGGGGGATAGTGAACCCCAGAAATGGGTACATAAACCAGCTTGGAAGTGGGATTGGGGGATGGTTCTAAGGACACTTCCAGAGAAGGTGCTGAAGAAAGCAACCTAGGCAGAGGGAAATACTATAGAAATGCCTGCATACCTAAAGTGTATTTGAGGAACTGCAAGTGGTTTGGGTTTGTATGTTGGGTAATATTGAGACCAGAGACTATAGATAGGAAATCGAGATTTTTGAAGAGTCTTGTGCATTATGCTGAAAGATTGGGCTTTTTTTTTTTTTTTTTTTGAAGGAAAAAAACAGAAGAGGAAAGAGGAGAGATGGGGTCAAAAGAGCTTCAGATTGCAGTGCTAGCTAGGCATGGTGACCTACTGAACGAATTTAAGCTGAGGAGCAGTGTGATCAGGTTTGAATTTACAAAGAGCACGTAAATGACATTTGATCACATAAGTGAATTGGAGGGAGATCTCAAGATTCAGGACACCAGTTTAGGAGACTACTATAGGAGGTAAGGGGAGAAACTGAGACAGCAAATAGAGTCAGAGTAAGGAAGAGGAAGGGAGTACTTTTGAAAGTAGAATTGACCGGGTTTTTCAATTGACCGGACGTGAGAGGGGCAAGAAGAAAATATAGGTTTCCAGCTTAGGCAAACAATTCGTTGGTGGTGTTATTCCTTAGATACCGAGTACAACAGGAACCTGTCTAGGCATCTCTTGATTAAAAACAGTCAGGAGATGGTTGAATATATGGATCTCTGAGGCCTAGGAGATCAGTTATAGTAAGAGATGTATGCTTGGAATTATTAATATAAAATTTGGCATGAATTTATGTAACAGTTGTTTGCTGAGCTGTTCCAAGCATTGTGGTAGGCACTGATGAAACAAAGATAAATACATGTATTTGTTAGGTGTGTGTAAGACTGCCCAGGGAGAGGACCTTGGACGAGTTGAGTACTCTCAAGTGTATGATGAGAGGGAAGAATGTGTTGAGGAGATTAAGGAGGGAAACAGTGAATGATGGTGTGACTGAAGACAAAGCAGGAGGCAGCAGTAAGGACAGTGTGATGGATAGAGAGGTCAGGAGAGAAGTGCAGGGAAATTGAATTTTACATCCCAGATGTGCCTCGGTAAGCAGCGGAGTGGAGTGGAGTAGAACATAAGTCAGCTCACAGGTGGTTGATATATAAGTGGGAGATGAGGTATTATAGACTACCAATGAAAGGTACTGTTTTATATTGAATATCCATATTGTTATCTGGGAAAAGCTGGCTGTCAGAGGGGGGTGCAGGGTTGAGTTTGTTGTTCTCAGAATGTATACATATTGATGACAAAGAGCCAGGAGTGGGAGAGAAAAGTAGATGATATAGGAGAAAAAGCAAGTTAAAATAGTTAAATTTGGAGCAAGGTATGTACATGAAAAGGTGAGACAGATTTGGAGCCACAGCTAATGAAGGGGTTAGTTTAGTACAGGAGGATGGCTAATATTTTTTGCTAGTAATACTGCAAATATGAAAACAGTGGATGTGACAGTAGTACAGGTGCTCTAGGAAGCAGGTGCCAAAGAGAAATGGAAGTTTTAAGACATTTATTGGGAGGAACCTTTGGAGTGTAAGGAGAAAGGAGCCACACATGTCATTAGTAAGCATGGAAAGCCTTTCCAGGGGCATCCAACCTTTTGGCATCTCTGGGCCACACAGGAAGAAGAAGAGTGTCTTGGGCCACACATTAAATACATAAACACTAATGAAAACAAAAAGAAATCTCATAATGTTTTAAGTACATTTATGATTTTGTGTTGGACATCATCCATAGCCATCCTGGGATGCTAGACCATAATGCAGGCCTGGCATATGTCTAAGAAAAGAGGAAGGAAGACAGGTTGGGCGGGAAGACTCTCAGATAGCAGTGCAGCTTTGAGAAAGTCTCAGCCAGACCAGTGGTGAGGAAATGGCACAGGGGTGGGCCGAGGAAATTTTGTCCATTAGAGATGCCCTGTGCTGGGAAGCAGTGGTCTTTCTCTAGCATCCCTCTCGTTGCCTGAGGCAAGTGTGGCCTTGATATGAACACTGCTGTGGATCCTGAAGGCGTGACAATGGGAAATTGTCAGTAAACTGCTCTCCTCACAGCAGCCGTGCACTCCGGTGGTCCATTATTGCCTCTGCTTTCAGTAAGTTGAATATAGTCAGAGAAGGTAACTGAGATTGGACAAGTGTTGGAAGGTTTTCAGGAGAGATACAGCTGGTAGAACAAGAGAGGAGAATTTATTGGTGAGATACTAGTTGAAATGGTAGCTCATATAATCTAGGATTGACAGGGAAGGAAGTGAAACTAGAAGGGGGCACTAAGGGATTGAGGCGAAATGAAGTCAAAGAACTAGGTGTTGCAGTGAGCTTGAAAGCACTTGTATGGAGGGAGTAAGAGACCTTATGCACAGAGGCAATTTTGATTGAATGGTATATTACTTTAAGATTAATAGCCAGACTTCAGGAAATACTGGTATTTTGAAATCCCTTCATGTAAATAGAGAATAAAATTTTAGCAGCAGAAAATGACAATTAAGAGTGTGTATGTATATATGTATAATATTCACCATAGAATCACAACCATAAATACTATGTAAATGTATAAGCATATCATAATTGCTTAGTTTTAATAGTGTGACTTCTCTGCAAAGTTACATAAAGTTTCTTGATTAAATCTATTTAGTTATCATGGACTATAATTTTTTCCCCTAAGAACTTTTATTATGGATTATTTTTCAATTTTTCTAATAGCCTAAGAAAACATTTTAGAGGTTTTTTTCCTCAAAAGAGAAATAAGTGAATTCTCCTCTTTTGAAGTGCTTGTTTGTGTCTTTATACCTGATAGAAAAATTAGAAAGTGAAAAAACATTCAAAGCATGCATAGCTAAACATTTCTTTTTTTCTCCCTATTTTGTTTGTATATTTTGTTCTTTAGATTCCACCTATAAGTGAAATCATATGGTATTTGTCTTTCTCTGAATGGCTTATTTCACTTAGCGTAATGCTCTCAGGTCCATCCATGCTGTTGCAAAGGGTATCCCAATGTAGTAATAGTACTGGCCAAATAGTATATGTCCATTGTGTAAATGTATCATAGCTTTTTTTATCCACTCATTTACTGATTGACACTTCAGCTGTTTCCAGATCTTGGCTATTGTAGATTTTATTTATTTATTTTTAGACAGGGGGAGGGAGGGAGAAAGAGATGGAGAGAAACATCAGTGTATGGTTGCCTCTCACACGCCCCCTATGGGGGACCTGGCCCACAACCCAGGCATGTGCCCTGGTTTGGAATCAAACTGGTGACCTTTTGTTTCGCAGGCCAGCACTCTGTTCACTGAGCCACAGCAGCAAGGGCAAAATCTTGGCTACTGTAAATTATTCTGTAGTGAACATAGAGTTGCATATATTCTCTTGAATTAGTGTTTCAAGTAACCAAACATTTCTTGAATGGAAAGTGATAAAGGTAAGATAACAGTTTTAAATACATGCAAAACTTTTCATTAACTGTCCTTTTGAAGAATGGAATCAGGAGTTGCAAAAAAGATAATTTAGGTAATTAAAATAATGTAAGATAGATTGATGAGTGGACAAATGGATAGACATTATAATAAAGCAGGTATATTAAAATGTAATTAAAGGTGAAGATTCTGGTGGATATTCACTGTAAAATTCTTTAAACTTTTGTGTTGACTCAAAAATATTTATAATAAAATGTTAAACAAATAATACAGCATTTGCAACTTTGAAATGCATAAAAATGATGGTCTTGATGAATAAACAGGTAAATGATAAAACAGGTATAGTAAAATGTCAGTTATAGAACCTATGTAGTTGGTATATGAATGTTCACTGTAACATTCTTGCAACTTTATGTAATGTTTGAAAATTTTCAGAATAAAATGTCGTAGAAAATAGTGCCATAAACAGCAATGTTTGGCATTAGAGATCTGAGCTAAGTTGCCTTTTCTGTAAAACAGGTGCAATATCTAGTTTGTAGGTGGTTCTGAGAATTAGAAAAAACTACCTGTAATGCAACTAACAGAGACAGGCATTTAAAAATGCCTCTGATAACACTGAAACTATAAACTCCAAATTTAAGGATCATATCTTAGTTTTTGCTTAATATATTTAGAATTTCTGGATATATGTAGGATAACTGGATATATCAGTTAATTATTTTGATTGAACTAAGGATGAGGTGAGATCAAGATGCAAATTTGTATTTTTAAGTTAGCTTTATTTCACACAAACAGGGCTTGTGCCCCATGTTCAGAGCTGTATTTTTTTCTGGCTTAGTCTCTTAAGTTAATCAGACTTGAGCCCTAATTATGGGAAGTTACAACCATCTTCATAAAGAGGATGAAGTCTCCGACTTTCTAGTATCTCTCAAGGAAAACTAGATAGCCTTTAAAAATATTTTCGTTTTGTAAAGTGCTTAAGTTCTCCAAGGTAGAGTTATTGTACTCCTGTCTTAATTATTAGTTCCATCTGAACATATGCATGCCATAAGTCAGTCTGGGTTTTGGTTTTTGTTACATTAATTTAAAATATATATATAAAATGCAAATCATATTTATTATTGACATGTATTTATAAATTACATATATAAGCATATAAATATTTACTGCCTAATATTTAGTACTACATTCTCCATCAATGACATTTTTCTTATAAAAATTAATCTTTTTATGTTTCTTTTTAAGAAATAAACTTAGATTTGTGGTTTGTTTGAACTTTGGCCTCAAGTACATCTATGAAGTACAATTCTCTTGTTTTTTTTATTCTGTTTCATATGCAGGATAGATAAAAATTACTGAACTTTTTATATTTATGTAAATTTATTTAAAGTTGAATTCAAATTTGCTACCATATGCCTCAAGGCTAAACATAATATAGACTATTACAATCATTTATATAAATTGGTTTTAAAAACCATTTCAATATGTTGAATCAATATGTCATGAATTTCATATCTATGTACTTGTCAACCTAGTAAATTCCATGGCATATACGTTTACAGCATACATATTTTAAATAAAATTGAATAGACTTTTCTAGCCTGCATTATGGAGGAACTTCTGTTATCTTCCAATTTTCTGATTTAATATCATAAAAGAACCATGCTACTTAAATGTGAATCAGCCAGATTTTATATATCCATCAAATCCTTTAGGACAGAATCTTTAATTTCTCAGTAATATTTACTGATTGTCCTTCATTTGCTAATCTTTGTGAGATACAGAATAGTATGAAAATAAATATCCACCTCAGAGGATTTTTCGAAGGGTGCCTTTGTTTTCTTTCTGTGGGTATTTGCCAGTCTATGGCAACGATTTCCTAGGGAACATTAGGGAAATGTATGCATTGAGTTGGTGTATTTTGTCAGTTAAGTAAATGTACTTCACTGTACAGGGAAGATCTGTAATATATTTTGAAGTTTAAAAAAGTGTCCTCATATTCAGATAGTTAGGGATCACTAATCTACTAGGAACATCCAGTGTTCTGTACTTTAGATGAGTAAAATTTAAGCATGGGTGGAATTTTGGCAACTTCTTAAAGAACAGATACAAGGACATATTAGTGAAAAAAAAAACAGGCAGTAAACCTATTCTTAACCAAAAGCTAGAACAAGAGTAATGAATTATAAAGTAGTAAATATATTTCTTATTGTCAAAGGAGGCAAAAAGTTTTTTTTAATTCTTAAATGTAGATCTTTTTATGACTTAAATTTTAATTTACTTAAATTACGGTAAAATTTTCAAATATAGAATATTTAATGTAAGCATTATATATTTGTCATTGGCCTTGAATGTTAAACAGTGCAGTGTACTACTATTTTTGTGTAATTATAAAATCAGGTCATTTTTAGTATAACTTAACAGTTATGCTATTAATACTTAACAATGAAACATACAATATATAAATAAAAGCTGTTTGTACTAACCTCTTGGCAGTGTTCTCTTTTCATAAATAAACTGTGAACATATTTGACCTTCCCTTGTGTATTATGTTTATAAAGAATTAAAATAACATATTTTTTAAAAGACCGATTTTTTTAAAACCAGTCTCTCATTTTCTCTTATTTGCTAAATAAAATAGCAGTGAAAAACTCTATTATTTCTTATATACTTGTAGAATTTATTTTTTTAAACAAGTGCCCATTAGGATCATTTGCTCTGAAATCTAATTTTTCCCACATCAAAAATGAATGAAAAATGTAGAAAAACATTCACCTTTAAGTTGTTATGTTTCTGATTCTTTCGGTGACATTCTTATGAAAGTCTGTTATATTCTGTGAAAAGAAGAGGTTGGAAGAAAAGAATTAGTATATTGTCATAAATCATTACTTTGACTTAGTAGGTCAGGGTTTTTAAAAAATTAATTGTGTGTCACCTAAGAATTTTATTCCTGGATACTTTTGATCTTGAATATCTTGGCCTTTTATATTTGTGTGTGATTTTTACCTTGTCAAATATAGGTATCTGGTGTTTATTTAGACCAATTTCTAATTGTCTTCAGAAATCACTGAAAGCTGAAGACTCTAAGTAATTTATTTTCAATGTGTAGTATTTACTGCTGTGCTGTATATACATTTTATATTTATGTCAGGAAAGGGTTGCAGAGGGGTGCTTTAGAGCCACCTTTTCAGCTCTAAATAGCTATTGTGTACATATGGTAAGGTACTGCTGCTTAACAATTAGTAACTGCTTTGATGAAACTAAATTACATGTTTAAGTTCCCATCAGGAAGTCGCTTCACATATCTGTATTAATGTATTCAAGGCTCGAGAAGGAAAGTTAATTTTCCAGCTTAAATATTTAATTCAAGCTTAAAATTTAGTCTGTAATTAGAGCTCCCAAATGGCAGGAACATGGAGTATTTGTCCATTTTAATTAGATTGTTGTTTACCTATTAATTATATATCATATCTTGTCATATAGTTTTGATGGTAACAGATGGTGCTAGGAGTTAGTAAGGGTTTGAACAAAATAAGATTCCACATGATTTATTAAGTTGCACTTTATTAGTGAGTGGTCTGCTTTAGTCAGGTTATTCTCCCAAATAAGAACTGTGCCACATTCCACTAATTTTGTAATTATTCTTTTGTGGAAATATTGAAAACAAAAAAAGTCTGAGATGAATAATGTTTGTTTAGAAATAATATGGATTACTTTAGGATTCTTTAATTTTAAGTAGCATGTATTGTCAAATAGTATAATTGTTACGAAGTTTAGTGCATGTTGCTAGGACAAAATCAGCGAAGCAGAATTTTATTTATTGGTAAAAATATAGGCAGAGGGAATGTTTACATATATATAGTAATGATTTAGGATATGAGAAATAATAGGATGATGGTTCAGTTATTTATTTCAAAGGCATTCCTTTTCTGTCTAGTGAATTGGACAAGAAAGCAAGGCTTTTTGTTTACCAAAATATCTAAGCACAGACTCTAGTGTCCACTGAGGCTGACTTACAGAATTTCCAAATTCAAAAAGTAAATGCCAGCTAGGTAGAAAGGCCTTTTAATTTGTGTACACAAGATTTTTATTATTTTTTGTTTCCAACTCAGCTTCCTAGAATGAATTTATTATATTTGTGTACGAGGTCTGTCCAGAAGGTATCCAGCCATGTTATATGAAAAATAGAGACATTTATTGAAGAAGAAGATGTAAGATACAAGAAACATTGTACATAGGGCAATGACACCTTACTCCCCTTCAAAGTAGGTACCTTGGGACCTCATGCAGTTCTCCCAATTGCCGTTAGCTGCCCCATAGTATTTTCTTGAATCTCATCAATGGTCTGAAATCTCTTCCCTTTCAAGGGTAATTTTAGTTTTGGGAAAAGCCAGAAGTTGCAGGGCACCAAATCTGGGATGTAGCAGGGCTGATGGGATGTAGCAGGGCTGAGTCACCTGTGTGATTGACATTTTACCAAAAAACTGCACGAGACATGATGCATGAGAAGGCGCGTTGTCATGATGAAGCTGCCAGTCACCAGTTACCCAGAGCTACGGCTTTCTGAATCATCTGAATAATTCAGAATTTGATGCAGGTTCGTTGCTTGACTTGCTCAGTCATTTTGAATGTGATGGCGGCACAGTACACATGCTCACTCAATGGTGTCTACTGCCCCCACTGACTAGTACAGTGAGGTTGTCATGGTTTATGCATGGACATTCCATTCAGCTGTGCTTGGTTGCCAGGTTACATGGACGTTGTGCAAACCATTCTTGTTATATTAACAGTGGCTGGGCTTTTCTGGACAGACCTTGTATATGTGCATATATATATATGGAAAGAAAAACAGAGAGGAGGGAGAAACTGGAGAAAAGAAGGGTTTAAAAATTTAATAATTTAATGTTATATAGTTTGTTTGAAATTTATTCTAGTCCTTAATATCATTAACTTAAAAGTACATTTAGTTACTGTGTCTTAGCTCTTAAGCTTCTTAGTTCAAAAACCACTCAGTGTTTTATAGTAAAAAGAAAATAGAAGGCCCTGCCCCACTTTTAACTGATTTCAGTGTTTCCTCCTCAGGGCCTCCCTGGTATATAGCAGATCTTCAAAGCTGTGGCCTTCTGTTTCCCTATGTTGCCTTCAGTAAGCAGCTTTGTTTTTGGTTTGTTTTCTGTTGTGTTTGTATTGGAATTTGTCTCAAGCCCAATAAGTTTTTAGAAATATGAGGTATGTCTTTTGTTGTCTTAACTAATTCTTTACAATGAGGCGGTATTTTAACATTAAATGTATGATTCCACATGTTCACAGTAGGCTGTTAGATGTGTAAAACAGGACTCTTAATATGTGTGAAATGCTCATGTAACTGAAATTCTCACTTCACTCTGCCCTTAGTTCCATTTTTCCCTGTAGAATGTTGAGTACTTAAAACCTGATCTCAAATGTTGTGATATAATGATTTAATGCAGGAAGGATGCTGCATTACAGGTATAGTAATCAAAGAGAATATCATAGGAGAAAAATTATTTCACTTAGAATACATTTAGCCTTAGTTTGAAAGTGTGAATTTTTAGCATGTCGTTCCCTTATAAAAATATGATATTGTATAATTTTTGGCAAAATACAGGATCCTGCAGACGTAAGGCTTGCTTAAGTGTGCTTGGTAGGATAATAATATGGGTGTAATAATTTATAGTTTTAATATGAACATTTCACCTAAAATGTCATATTGTGTGCTCAAGTGGGATGTCGTTATGTTACAGAATTCCATGCTTATGATTTTTTAATAAAAGATTTTGTAATAAAAAAGGGGCATTATTTGTGCCAGACTCTGTATATCAAATGTAACATGTACTTTTTCCACACAAAAAAGAAAATGAAGTTGAGGCATATAAATAAAATAAATATAGTCACTTTGTAATTAATTTAAAAATAGTTCTTTATAAAGAAATGAGAACATAACTTGATTTTTTTTACAGACAAATGAAATACATCATACATATGTTTTATTTCATTTTACCTGGGGAATAAATAAATGATTATTGGTGATTGTTAACAGAAACAGCAAACAAAAATACAAATGCTGTTTTAGAAATAAGGTGTTCTTTTATGTTTACTCTCTCCAAACCCTCGCCCACCACTCTATCCTTTGAGAGAACTTTCATTTCAACAACCAATTGTGTACATATTTGACTTTTCCAAGAAAATGACAATACTGATTAATTTCCTGGAATTATGAAGGTTCTTTCTTTCCTTAAAATCTCAGTGCATGAAAATATTTAGGAAAATGTGGTAGAGAATAAATCAGTCTATTACTTGATAGTGATTTGACCTCAGTTGGATTTGGAAGCTTACTTTATTATTTTCTTTTCTTTCTTTTTTCACTCAGCAGTAGGTGTTAGTTACTATGCGGTGAGATAGTTTCAAAATTAAAATAATCTGTAAGCAGGGTATTCAAGATTTGAGACTCTTTATTGGAAAGATAGATGTTAATTTTTTTAAGCACATAGAAAAAAGATAACTAGTTATCTGTGCTGAGTACTCTAAAGATAGAGGTGTGAGGCTTTGGTGAGGTCCTCATCAGTAGAGATGGGGCATACATAGGGGACCAAGAAGTATGGTGGTTAGGACGGTTGAATGTGGATTTAAAATTCATTAGAAGTACTCAGTCTTCTCAAATGTACGTTTATGTGTCTCTGCTTTTGCTTTTCTGTTCCTTTTGAATATGATGAGCTGGACTGGGGCCTCCTAGCTTATTTTTCTTCAAGGTTCAGTTCAAATTTTCTTTCTTTCATAAAATACTTTAACTTATACCTTCATTGGCACTTTGTATATACACTTGTCATGTTGAATTATAATTACTTGTTTATATGTTGGTGTTCTCTGTTACACTGTTGTCTCCCGTGGCTTAAAGGTAATATCTTATTTTTATTTTTACCTCCAGAGTTTTTAGCACAGTGAGTGCTTTATAATAGATGTTTAATGAACACTGGGTAAAAGAATGAATAAAACTATTTCATTCATGTGATGTGGTCACAATAAAAGAGTTAGAATGCTATGGATCTATGTGAGGCCTCCCTGAATTTCTTTTAACTTTTAAATAATTATAATTTTCTTTCTTATAAAGGAAATGTCTGGGTAGGTAATTTTTTCTTCAAAATAAACTATATTTTTTGCTAACCTGTAAGTACTCATGTTTTGGGCAAACATTCAAAGCTACAGAAGTGTATAAAGTTGAAAACAATCTGTATTTTTTTTTTCTGTGCTAACCATTGTTTTATGTTTGTATATGTCCTTTCGAGAGCCCCCTCCTTTTTTATGCTGTTTTCCCTTTCTAATTTCTTTTAAGAACATTATCTACGTCAGCCCTTTTTAAAGATACTTTTGAAATACAGATTTTTCACTTGAATTCTTCACATTGTGAACCTGTAACCTTGTGCCATGCACAATGTGCTTTGATAATTCGGGTGGATTTTGAAATACATTTTTGCCGTTGCTTGTATGATATCACATATGCCTGGTTTTCCTATTTCTTGACTGATTACTGCGTCTCTTTTAGCCTATTTTCCTCTACCTGATTTTTAAGTGTCTGCATTCCTCAAGATCCAGTCTTTCCTCCTGTCACTATACTTGCCTCTTAATAGCCTCATCCACGGCCATGACTTCAGTTACCAACTTTGTGCGATGATTCCCAAGTTCACAGCTCCAGCCTCAATCACGGTTATGACCACCAGACACATGTACCTAACTACCTACTTGATGTTTCTTTACTTGGACTCCATGAGAATTCTTCAAATTTGATGTCCAAAATTACATTTGTTTTACTATTGCTTCATTTGGTCCTTCTGCATCTAGTTTCCCGGTTTCATTCAGTAATGTCTTTCTACCTAACTATGCAATTAGAAAACTGGTAGTCATCACGTTCATACCATCAACACAAGTCCCTTCATCATATTCTAAATTCTGGTATAGTTATTGATTTGTTTTGGATTTAGTTTTAATCTATTGATCTGTCTCTCTTTTCATGGATTTTATACTTTTTAATGACTGGATTTATTGCTTTTTTACCTTATAAGGCTGTTCCTTTCACATTATTCTTATTTTAAAAATCACAGGTATTCAGAAAATTTAGATGGACTTTATAAAATCTGTTTGTTGAATCTGCCACTTTCTGTCCTCTAATCCTTTTGGACTTTCTAATAGAATTGTTTTAGAAGTACTGACTACTTTGAGGAAAATTTATATTTTCCAATTACGAGTCTTCCTGTCCAGGAATGTGTTGCGCATATTGATTTAATCAAATGCTGGGCGAGTCCTCCAAATGCGTCACACATTTTCTCCATGTAGTTTTTCCACAGTGCACTGTGTGTTGTTGGCTATTGTCATGGGGTATTTTCCTTACGGTTCTAAGTGGTTAGTCTAGTGTTTAGCACAGTTCCTGGCTCATCACTCAAATATTTATTGACTTGTGAGCAGTTTCTGGTATAAAGGAAAGCTTTCTTTAAAAAAAAAATTATGCAGTCTGACACGTTTTATAAAATAAAAAAATTGCAATAGTTTATTTCACATTTTTGTAGGTAGATGACAACAACTGCAAATTATAATTTTGTCTTCCTTCCTTTTAAATTTTATACTTCTTATTTCTCATACTTGTCCTGTTGGGTTTGCTGAAATCTTCCTAACAATGTTGAAAAAAGCATTGGTAGCCAAAAGCCTTGACAATTTCTGTTATTTGTGTTTTTGTTCCATGCTAATAAATGTTCTATTGGAGAATGAAAGTTTTATATTTTATTTGATTAGTTTATTTTTTTATTTTATTTTTTTTTTAGATTTTATTTATTTTTAGAGAGGAAAGGGAGAGATAGAGAGAGAGAGAGAAACATCAATGTGCGGTTGCTGGGGGTTATGGCTTGCAACCCAGGCATGTACCCTGGCTGGGAATTGAACCTGGGACACTTTGGTTCCCAGCCCGCGCTCCATCCACTGATGATTAGTTTATTTTTTAATAAAAAATTAGTGTTAAATTTCATCAAAGGTTTGCTACATTCAATGGGATGATATTACAGTCTATTCTCCCTTAGCTTACTTACCCAAACAGTTACTCAATTTTCTAATATTAAATTGCCATTGCATTTCTGGAAAGATTTCTTCTTGGTCCTGGTTTATTGTGAGATCATTGTTTTTGTGGTTTCTTTGTTACTTTTAGGTATTAGAGTCATGCTAATGACTTGGGGCACTTTTCTTCCTTCTTTGTAATGCAACAGTTTATACATAATAGGCCTCATTAATTCCTTAAAGGTCTGTTAAAATTTACCCATACTGTAATCAATGTGCTTTGGGTTGGAAGTGAGAGGCATTGTGGTCAAGAAAGAGAGTTTTGTCAGCTGCTGCAGAATCCCTTCCATGTGCTTTATGCCAGTTGTAGTGCTCATACTCCCTCCAAAATTAACCACTCTTTTGACTTTTATAATAATTATTTAATTTTATGGTTTTATTAGCCAAGTGTGCATCTCTAAACACTACAGTTCAGTGTTGCCATTTAAAAAAAATTAGTTTTGTCTTTAAATTTTTCTTAATTTATGGTTTCTTTCTCCAACGCTTAGTTTTCTTTATAAGTCATCTATTGAAGAACCTGGGCCATTTGACCTGGAGCGTTTGTGGAAGCTCTGGAATTTGCTGATTTCATACTCATACAAATTAAACATTTTCTTCTATATTTTCCCCAAGTTGACAGATAGCATCAGAGCTTGAATAGATTTAGGCTTAATCTCTTAGGCAAGACTGGGTGCTTGTGTGTCCTTTCATCTGGAGGCACATAATATCTTCTTATCATTTTAAATGTTGGCAGCCATT
This sequence comes from Phyllostomus discolor, assembly GCF_004126475.2. Lineage (NCBI taxonomy): Eukaryota > Metazoa > Chordata > Mammalia > Chiroptera > Phyllostomidae > Phyllostomus > Phyllostomus discolor. The sequence continues at coordinate 26,158,199 of NC_040909.2, forward strand.
GATGCTCAAAACCTATATTCGCTAACTCATTAGTTCATTCTCTATGTACTGTTTTTATTACATAAGCTATCTAGAAGTGAAATGTGTTTCCATTTCTGATTATCTAACAAGGATTTTTTAAAAATTTAGATTTGTATTATAGTCAAGAAATGTGTGTTGTACATTTGTACATTTTATTAGTATTTGCTCCTTAAATATGCAAATTTGCAAGTGTTTCATTAGTATTTGTAAGAATGGTTTTTCCTTAGTTATGATTTAAATGTTTTATGTTTAAATATTAAGTCAAATTTACTAATGTATTTTTAAAATGGTCTTTGTTTTACGCCCTGGCTGGCGTAGCTCAGTGGATTGAGCGTCGGCTGCGAACCGAAGTGTCGCAGGTTCGATTCCCAGTCAGGACACATGCCTGGGTTGCAGGCCACAGCCCCCAGCAGCCGCACATTGATGTTTCTCTCTCTCTCTCTCTCTCCCTCTCTCTCTCTCTCTGTCTCTCTCTCTCCACCCCTCCCCCTCCCTCCCTCCCTTCCCTCTCAATAAATAAATAAATAAAGTCTTTTAAAAAATGGTTTTTGTTTTTATTTGTGTATCTATACCTGGTTAATCAAATTATGGGACTAGACTTGCATTTTAGAGAGATTTACTCTAGTAGCAGTCTCTCTGGATGGATTGGAAGTGTGACCACCACTGACATTCATCAAGATCCCATAGGATGCTTTTAATTTTGTTTTGTTTTGGGCAAGTATCTAAGAAATAATGACTCTGAATTAAGACGTTGGTGATAGAAAGTGGGAGATAGATCCTAAAATATTTGGGATATAGGTGTAGAAAATGAAGGAGATAAAAGAATCAAGTTTCTATTTATGTTTAAGGGATGACAGTGTCATTAAAGATATGACTTAGAACACAGGTTGACTTACATCTGGTTCATGGGCTAAGTCTGGTCTGCCATCCATTTTTGTTTGCCCACCATCCAAGAATGGTTTTTATATTTTTTAATGTTTTAAAAAGTTGAAATAAGAGTGATATTTTGTGATACATGCATATTTATGTGAAATTACAGTGTCCATAAATTAAGTTTTTTGTAACACAGCCATGCTCATTAATTTACAGCAGAATTGAGAAGTTAAGACAGAGACTGACCCACAAAGGCTAAAGTACTTACCCTCTGGCCCTTTACAGGATAAATCTGCCAACTCTTTTTCTTTATCTTCTCCATTCCCATTGAATCTGGTGTTCATAACTAACAATTTCTTATGGTAATATATTTTTAAAAATCCATATGTACTGTAACTGCATTAATTCAGCCCTGCTCATGACCATTAATTTTTGAGTATGTTGAAATCCTTTTCCCATGAAAACTTTTTTGGTCTTTGTGTTTGATTATAAGCTTTTAAAAGAGACTGTATGCCATTAAATCAGTATTTTTTTCTTAAATGCTATTCAGACAGTCTTGGTCATTATTATTATTCTTAATTATAATTTAAGGTGATAATTTCATATTGTATAATCTGTTAGGTTTGTGTTTCCCATGGAGTTTCTTTTATTCATGAACTCAAATTGCAGTTTAAATAAACAAATTGATTATAATAATCTTTCTCAGAGCAAACCCCTTGACACTTTGGGAACAGGATTTTGGTTTTATTAAAGATTCAGTAAAGTATGAATTTACTTATAAAGTCATAGTTTATTGATTTGTTAAGGTACTATAAAATAGAATTTTAGCAAAAGAGTTTCTTTAACAAGTTTAATCTGGTAATATGTTTATAGAAGCATTTGGCTTTGTTGAAAACAAGACAACGGGACCAGAATGGAGTCCCTTATGCTAAGCCTCTTGTCACCAAACCAAAACTGAATTATATTTTCGGCTTTCCCAGAAATGGCATCTAAGTCAATCAGGAGTTGTCCAATCACACTAGTTAAATAATCTGCCTGATAGATTCCTTCCATTCCCTAAAGAAAAGTGACCTCGCCATAACCCATCCACTTTTTTTACCTATTATAAGTTCTTTGTTCCCGCTTCCTTCTACCTATAAAAGTTTTTCATTTTGTACAGCTCTTGGGAGTGCTTTCCTGTCTGTTAGGTTGGATGCTGCCCCATTCCTGTTCATTAAATAAAGCCAATAAGAGCTTTAAAATTTACGCAATTGGACTTTGTTTATTTAGCAGCTATTATAACTATATGAATGGTAACTCTGATCTACAAGAGAGAAAACTTTGAGTTATGGGAACTTCAAAAGTTTTTATAACATAGCTGTGCTGAGTAATCCATCAGAAGCCAGCACTAACCCATTCTTAGGAATTCAAGATGAATCTGTCTTGTTATGGTATGTGGTTGTGTCTTGCTCTGCATCTGTATCCTGTCTTACTTAAATTTCTGGTGTTTATGCCCTAACAAATTACAACATGTTATCTTTTCATTTCTTTCATCTTCCTAAAGCTGTCACTTGAAGTGCTCAGCTACCACCCGCCCCCAAAAAAGCCAGAAGGAGACTACCGATGGGAATTGCCATGTAATGCAAGTAGTATATACTTCCAACTTAATGCTTGTGAGCAGCAAAGCATATTCTTAAACTTTATATTTTTATTTAGAAGAGTGATGTATTTGTATACAAACTTCTTATCCTATCATTTAATTACATCCAAATGAGGATGTTAATTCACTTAAGCCATTGTGTGTCGGAGTAACTCTAAGAAAAGAGGACCCCCCACTCTTTTTTCCCCAATACATAAGTTTTATGGCTATGTTGTTTTAAATTTTTTTCAAGGGACATTTCTTAATTTTTATTGTAATTAATTCTTTATTTATACTCATTTATCTAGTTATGTTACCAATGAGTAGTTAGGTCAGTACCTGCTCTTTGACTAATGACTTAAACATTTATCAGTGTACAACATGCTTTTCATTCACATCAAGCAGTTAGGTTTTTATTTTAATTTTGTGTTGAGGGAGGAAGGTACTTTAGGTTGTGTTACATTTTGTAGTGGCATAAAAACTTAAATTTGCTTTGGCTTTCTATACTCTTTACTTTTCCTCTATGTAGGTGTGTAACAATGTCTTAAATGTTTTCTATTCTTGTTTGTCTACTCTATTCCTACTTTTTGTACTAACTAAAATAATAGAAATGGTCAGTGAATGTGATTTCCTTGTATATGTAAATTATTGTTCTAGCCACAGTTAATAGTGGTAATTTCTTGCTCTAAAGGCATTTTATAGTCTGCAATAATCATTTAGGAAATTTATTCCTATGTAGTTCATTAATAAAAATAAATTATCAAATTTGAAAATGAGTTACCCTTTTGATAAATTAGAGCTGATTTAAGATTATCCTTTAAAAATGTCACCAATGATCAGTTGCATTCTAATAAGCTTTCAGGGATGGAAGAGATAGGTGTGCAACAAGGCATGTCACGATCAGACCCTGTGCTTGTGGAGACTGTTGTGGTGTTAGTGTGTAGGATGGTGTGGAGAGGGTTAGAACCAGAGGTGTGGAGGCAAGCGCAGTATCTGTTGCAGTGTCCTGGTAAGCAGTAGGGAGGGAGAGCCTGAGTTAGCTTATGACTAGCCGTGAAGCAAGAATGATGATGAAAATTCAAGTAATGGAAATGAATTTAAAACCATTGGATGTTAGCTTTATTTGGTAGATAAAAAGCTATTAAATATCAGCAATTTCATATGCTTCAACTTGAGTTAATAAAGAAAAACATAAATGTTACAATTTGAAATTGAGAGAAAAGCTAAAGGGCTGTGTTCTTTTTAAGGAAAGGGTCAATGATACTAGAATGGAAAGATTTTTATAGAGAAAGTTGATGTGTTTTCTAACGTCCAAATCCTCCATGCCCTTTAGGATCTAGCCCATTTGTGAAAAGCTTTTACTAACACCCAGGTGCAGAAAATTGCTCCATGATGGGGGATGATAAAGAACCTGTGTATTCATTTGTCAACATTTGCTGATTTTCTGGAATGTGTTTCTAAGTATCATATAACAACAGAAAAAATAGGCATAAAAGAATAATTGGATTTCTGTGGTTCCCCTCAACCAGAATATGTCCAAATTAAGCCTTTTAAATAAAAGTCCCTGTCTATAGTCCTGTTTTCTTTCCCTTTCCCTCCCCACCTTTTCACTGTCCTTTAAAGATGTGTACTGGCTCCAGCTCACGAGAGCTTCTTGCATTGATTACATTAGCTATGGGCCACCTGTGAAACTGACTAAAGCTTCTCCAAATTACTACTCTGTGAGCTAACATACTATGATTCGTTCCAAAAAATTTTTTTCAAAAGGTATTTCAGGATGAGTTCCTTTTAAAAGAATGGATTAGGGAAATGGTAAACAATGAGCTTTGATTAAGGACTTTTTTGTATTGACTGATAACCCCTTTATAGTGATCTTGAGCTCTTATTTAAGTAAGGTTATTTCATTCAATCTTTTCTCACCAAATGTACTTACGCTACAGTAGAGTAGAATCCTATGTGATAGGCTGAGTATTTAGTGAATAGACGTTAGTAGGATTTAAAGGCACCAATGAATAGTTGAATCAACCAGTCCTCTGTTACTGGACACTTACTTGGGTCGTTCCCAGAAGTTTGCTTTTATATATTGTACAATATTGTAATAAATAAGCTTGCACAGATTCTCAATTCCTTATCTGAAATACATAAAAAGACTAGATATGTTTTGGAATTCACTATTTTTTTTATTTTGGAATTGTTAATGTGCATGTTTCAAAATAACAGAGCATTTCTAGTGGATGCAGCACCAGGTAAACAAACAAGTTACTATTTCTGATGGAAAATACATGATCATCACACTGTTGGCTGAATAAAGACTATGAATACCTTCATATTAATTCAAGTCAAATTTTGTTGCCACGTGACTATATATCAAAGTTAAGAAATTGCTTTTGGTTTTTAGAGATTGTGGACTAGTGTGTTTGTGGGAATAATTTCCAATGTGGATTTTCTGGACCAAGAAAAAATGTATTTGTAGTTTTAGGTGTTGTCAAATCCCCCGTCCTAGCATTGTACCTTTTCCACTCTTTCCAGCTAGTCTTTCCCAGTATTGCTACTACTGTATGTTGTCAGACTTGTGGATTTTTGACAATCCGATAAGTGAACAGTAGAATCTCATTATATTTTACAAATGAAATTTTTAAAGACAAGGTGTGGCAGTTCATGTGGCTTTGGTTAAGGGCTTTTTGTATTAACTGATGACCTTTTAACAGCGACTATGAAGACTTTTTAAAATAGTGGCAGGGACACAGGTTTCTTACCTATTTTTCTTTTGTCCCAGATACGATGGCCGAAGGTCATATTTGTGCTCAGTCTGTTAATACAGTAATGAGTGAACATTTATC